>NC_074718.1:18106521-18354021 GCF_947242115.1 Biomphalaria glabrata | reverse complement strand
ACAGCGGATATTATGCTCAGCTATTTCTTCTCCGTCTCTCTCTCTCTCTCTCTCTTTTTGTCTGTGACCGAATCCTTTTGATTTAATCCCTTTAACGAGGGATAATGGAGGGCTGAAATTAGAACACCAGAGAAGAGTGTGAGAGAGAAAGTTTGTGGCCTGTCCCCGAGAGGGAATGCTAAGTCAAGGATTAAAAAGCGTGTTATCTCTTGATTGTGATGTATTTCGTCTTGGCGGAGAGTGCTGACCTTATCGGCTGTTGTACATAGCATTACGGAATATGGCCATATTGTGTTCTTGGCATGTACGGACAACAGGACAATGCGAGAGACGCTTGCTTGGATTACGTCAGTTCTAACCCCTAGTCTAGTTCTTAGAAGAAAACAAGCAAAAAAAGTATCTCTTAATCTTTCTCTATTTCCTTTCTATTTCTCCTTCCATCTCTCTCTCTCTCTTTGATTCTTTACCGAGCTCTTTTTTTTTCTGTCTCTCCTATATTTTCCCTTTTTCTCTTTCTCTCTGTTTCTATCTATCTATCTCTCTTATTTTAATTTTCTCATTCTCTATGGTATCTATCTATCATCTCTTTGTCTCTCTCTTTCTGATCTCTGCCCTCTCTTTGTTTCTCTCTCTCTCCCCCTATTTGGAGTTTTAACACTTGCCTTGGTTAAAAAAAAAGAAAGAAAGTTGAGCGTGATGCTATAACATGCAACTTCAAACAAACAACAAAAGAACAACCGACTTAATGTGTTTCCCGTGACAACAGTAAATTGTTGCTTTGATATTGATAAACACTGGCCATTAGCAGGGAGACAACACAAACAGGCCGGCATCGATACGCTAAGAGAGACAACGTGGCCACGAGGTGTGTGTCAAGTGAGCAGCCAGCAGTGTGTGTGTGTGTAGGCTGCCGTCTAAAGAGAGTGTGTTGGCCTGGTGGAGGTTGATAGATTGTCTTTGACAATAGTGTCGCAATACATTAGTTATCACTTAGACCCAACAGTCACATTAACATGATGAGACCACGAGTCAACTAGGAGCCCTCGATAAACTTCGGAAATCCAAATGGGGTTAGACAAAGTTAACATATTGAATTATGGAGTGACCTCAATAATGTAGGCCTTCGGGACAATTCTGACCACTCCGTGAATCTTGTATCGATTAGTCCATACCTCACCACCGGACATGTACTTTTGATCGTGTGTGTATTAAATTCACCTAATAGGATTTTTTTTTTTTTTGTTTGAACTAGGTACACAGACAACAAGACACGGATCTATACACTGAAATAAAATGTGTGTTTAAAAACAGACTTATTGTCCATCAAAGAGTTACTATTTCTCTCTCTCTCTCTCTCTCAGACACACGCTAACAAGACCAACAACCCACACTTATAAAGTCTACGGATGGCGTGGGTCTCTACAAAAAGCTGTAGCGAGAAAGATCTTTCTTCAATCTGGGACGAGACAAATTTCACACGCAAATATCGAATTTTTTTTTGTTCAATCTTGCAACGTCCCGGACGTTTGTGTGGCGACTTCTATGGGAGAGAATCTACAGTTGAAGTCTAGAGGGTGATTTCCCTTGAGATGGAATTGTCGAATCAGATGTCTACTTTAGGATGACGTCAAATTGGTTATATTACCATGGACGTTGCAATGTTGATAGACTTGGTGAACTTTAAGGAGGAGGATTGGATAAATGATTGTATACATATATAGATCTGTGAGATGATTGTATACATATATATATAGATCTGTGAGATGATTGTATACATATATATAGATCTGTGAGATGATTGTATACATATATATGGATCTGTGAGATGATTGTATACATATATATAGATCTGTGAGATGATTGTATACATATATAGCATAGATCAGTGAGATGATTGGATAGATATATAGATCTGTGAGATGATTGGATAGATATATAGATCTGTGAGATGATTGTATACATATATATAGATCTGTGAGATGATTGTATACATATAAAGCATAGATCAGTGAGATGATTGGATAGATATATAGATCTGTGAGATGATTGGATAGATATATAGATCTGTGAGATGATTGTATACATATATATAGATCTGTGAGATGATTGTATACATATAAAGCATAGATCAGTGAGATGATTGGATAGATAAATAGATCTATGAGATGATTGGACAGATAAATAGATCTATGAGATGATGTGACAGATATATAGATCTATGAGATGAGTGTATACATATATAGATCAGTGAGATAACTGGATAGATAAATAGATGAGTATTGTGTTACTTGAGAAAAAAAAATGCCTGTAACTTTTGAGTACTACATGAAATCTAATACTTCATCTCAAGCTCCTTCGCAATGTTCACTTCATGAATTCAGCTGAATTAACAATGAATTACTTAACACTGTAGGTAAATACAATAGTAGGGTCTAATAATAATATAGTACACAATACAAAATCATATGCTACTTCAAAGGTCAAGTAACAAGGTTTGTCAATTCATGTCCATATGCTCAAGAATGAAGCAAAGTGAATTTCAAACAGAGAGCTAACCGTAACTACTAAGTTTACAATCTGATCAAGTTGTCCAATGTAAAGTAGGCTCTTCTGGTCTAGCTATTGGTATTGTACTATTAATTAGCATAACGTCAATGTGTAAATGTGTGGTAAAGAGTCAAAATAAACTTTTGAACACCAGCTTTTCATGTTTACTTCTAAAGTCGAACTACAAAATCCTGTGGCTGTTCTCTGGTCAGTAATAAGGTTAGACATGACGAGTCCCAAGGACTGGACAATGACAGAATCACTTATCTTTAGAGAAGATTGGGACTGGTCCGGCAACGAAACACGAAAGTGGGGTCAAGATCTTTTCTCTGACCACTCTGCTAGTGACCGTCACCGTTGGGAAACTTTGTTTGCTTGCTGCGACTACAATGGAAGAAGGACTGGAGCACTGACGAGGGCATGGTATACTTCGCTGAGACTACGTGAGATGGTGTGTAAGGTCGCAGGTTACATCATGGGTGCCGGACATTTTGAATTTCGTAAGGACGAGCTTTAATTGGGACCCTCGACTTACTATTTCCAAGTCAACTTGGTGCTACTGAACTAGACTAGATGTACATCTAAATAGAAGCCTGACACGTGACAGCCATAACAAACTTTTGTCTATTAGGGGGATTAGGGTATTCTATAACTGACGTATGACTTCGTCAAAAGAAATTTTCTTTAATAAACCACGTAACGCATTTGTCAATGCAGAGATTGCTATTAATTTTTAATTAGTTAAACGACAGGTCTAGGGTTATATATACACAGATGTATATAATGACAGAGGGAGCGAGAGAGGGGAAAAGGAAATGAAGGAGTAAATGAGAAAGGGAAAGAGGGAGGGAGAAAGAGAGAAAATGAAGAGTGAGAGAGAGAGATACAGAGAGAGAGGGGGGAGTTAATGAGAGGAAGTGGAGAGGGGGAGAAAGGGTGGGAGAGTGCCGGAGAAAGAGAGAGAGAATTGAGAAGGAGAAATATTAACCCTATTAGATAACATGCAAATAAATCATTCAAATGTATTTTTTTTCAATTCGTCTGCATACGACTATTCCTCTACGTTTCTTGAGTTAAAAAAAAAATGGCTTCATTTTGTTCCCTGCCATGTCGTATGACGATCATATATAACGAGGCAGTAATCAGGACAGTCCAACAGACAATGCTACTCAACACAAAATCAATACGTCCTTAGCCAGTACTCACTCACTGTTGAGTCTTCCCCTACCAAACTACCCCCGCCCCTCTCACCTACAAGGGTGGTGGGACGATGATAGAAGTAAGGGGGGTCATGGGTTACGACGTCGTTACTCAGGCACATTAAGTTGAGTCCAATATTAAGTCATAATACTACATAACGAGATATTTTACTGTTTAGTTTTGGACTAGATCTACTGCCTAACACTGGTCACACAATGCACAGCTATATTTAGCGGCCCCCGAAATGGCAAAAGACGCAATTAGTTGTGTGTGTCCGTGCGTCCGTCCGTCCCGTTTAGATCTCGTAAACTAGAAAATCCGACATCATAATATTTTATGACGATTCAAAGTTCTAATGCAACGTCTACTTTTTTCTTCTCTGAAAGCGAAAAATCTCATTTTTTAAATCACTTGTGCAAGCAGATATTTCATAAATATACACACTTTTTACAATAGTTTAATAGTTACACTGGAGGCTCTTAAGTAGGGGAGATAACCATTTACCATATTTTGTAACGCATTTATGCAAACCGTTTTACATTTTTTTTTTCAAAAAAAATATTTTTTTTTTTTACATTTGTACATTTCTACGTTTAGTAAGTTCTGTTCTACTAACTACTACATTTACACAAAAAAATGTTTACCTTTTTTTTAAGAGAAAAAAATCTATTTAGTATGCTTATAATTGGACATAATTTAAACCAAATAACAAGCAGTTTTTCAAATTAACACGTGAACTGCATCGTTGTAGCGTAATACTACAGTACGTAAGGAAATACATTTAGATTCTGTTTATATAAGTGTACGGCATTGTTCTTGTTTCTCTTTAGGATTTGAATAAGAGATTGACTGTTTACAAAACAATTAGATCAATTAGATATTCATTATAAGACAGTGATGCCCAACCTTATTTGGTCTGCGGGCCACTTTAATTTTCGGCATTCGTGTCGCGGGCCATATCACCAATAAGAAAAAAAATATATAAAATAAACTATTTTTAATAGTTTACATAAATTAATGTGATGCATGAAGTTTATCCAAAACCATCTTCTGAATATCTGGCTGCATAGATGAAACACCAAGTCGGAGCACGGAATCTAGATGTTCACCCGTGAGTCGATTACGTCACATGGTTTTCACCCGTTTCATCTTTGAAAAAGTTTGTTCACACAAATAAGTGCTTGAAAACATTGTGATCATAATTAACGCTTGTTTTCGAAGATTTGGAAACGCTTCCTCAGGTATGATGGAGCAGAATTAAGTCAATGGTCTGCATCACTTGAAATTTGTCAAGCAGGGATGTCTGGCTTTGTAAGTCAATCAGTTCCAGTTGTAGATCTGTCGGAGCACTTGACACAAGCAGGGATGTCTGGCTTTGTAAGTCAATCAGTTCCAGTTGTAGATCTGTCGGAGCACTTGACACAAGCAGGGATGTCTGGCTTTGTAAGTCAATGTTCCAGTTGCAGATCTGTCGGGGCACTTGACACATCGGCAGCAAACGGATTTTCAAAAAGACGGATCTCATTTTTTAAATTCTGAAAATCCACTAATTTTTCACTGAAATTATCCATCAAGAGCCTCAGAAGTTTGATCATTCTTTCTTTAGGGAAAGACATATTTAGCTGCTTATCATTTTGTAGAGTGGTACAGGTCTGAAAGTGGACAAGATGCACCTTTTCCGCCTGTTAAATGAAGAGTTCCAATTTTGTTTGGAAAGCACATATGTCTGCATACACATGCGAAATCAATTAGTCTTTCCCATGTAGTTTGGTGTTCAGTTCATTTAGATGTGATGTGATCTCGCATAAAATAGCCAAATCCCACAGCCATGAGGAGTCGTTTATTTGTGGCACTTGTTTTGATTTATCGGTCATAAATATTTGAGCACAATCATGATCTCATGGTCCAAATTCAAAACCTTTCCACGGAGATTTTGTTGGTGAATGATAAAGTGAAGCCGCAGGGGTTCAGTTCCATTTGATTCAACAACTTTTTAAATAACTCTTGCTGTCAGTCCGCTGTGACATCCAACCATATTTCTAGCGCCATTAGTAGTCACTCCAAATAATTATTCCAAGGAAGAGCAAGGTTCTCTATGATGGCTGACACTTCTTTGAACAGATCTTCTCCAGCTGTAGTCCCATGCATGCTCCTCATAGCTGCTAGCTCTTCTGATATATCAAAATTGCTATTTCTTACGCAAAAAAAAATACCAAGATTTGAGCAGTATCAGTTATGTCAGTGAACTCGTCAGCTGCAATAGAAAACATTTCGTATTCTGCTGCTCTGTCTTTTAATTGTAAATGAAGATTTACTCCCATATCTTCCACTCGCTTTGTAATTGTCATGCGAGAAAGGCTGACAGCTTCTACTGCATTCTTTTTTTCATGACACATTTCTTCCATCAATGCTAGCAAGCACTTTTTTTTTACATATTCGCCATCGGAAAAAAAGTCTTCATTGCTCTACTTAAGATGTTAGCAACTCTGGCCCTTATCGCAGACTCATTGTCTTGTCTCTTTTTGTTAAATATTCTTGTCAATTCCCCAATCTCTAGTCGTAACTTGGCAATCTTGTCTTCGGGGCTCAAACCAAGAATGCCACCATATGTGTTTATATGTTTGGCTTCATAATGCCTTTTATGTTCTTTAAAAACAGACACACTTTCTTTACAAATCAAACATGTTGGCTTACTATCATATTCCACAACAAAAGTAAAGATCTGTCCACTTTTCCTGAAAGCTTCTACATTCAGAGTCCACATTTCGTTTCTCTCCCATTTCATTCAATCATAAACGTGAAACACTGACGGTACCTATCGCTTTGATATGAAAAGAACACGACCCAAAACTATGCATCGATGATGTTCTGTGTTGCACACACAAGGTGTCAAGGACACGGCTAACTCAAGACAGTAGCGGAATTTTCCAAGAATTAAAAATAGCTGTCAAGTTTTATCGTCATTGAAAAAAAAACAAAACACTTGTGTTCTTACAATAAAAAAATATTTACTATGAATATTAAAATACCAAACAAAAAGATGGAATTCATCAAAGAATGAGGGAGAATCATAACTTAGTGAGAATATTTTTTTCAACATTATAATTTTTTACCTTTGTTTTTAACATTTTGTTCCAATGCTTTGGCGTGCCGGATAGAAGCACGTCGCGGGCCGGATCTGGCCCGCGGGCCGTAGTTTGGGCATCACTGTTATAAGACATCAGGTAGGCCAGGTTCACATCGAACTTCACATTCACTTTCACCTATCCTTTGGTCTGCTGGACCGCTGGGGCACCGCACAAGATCTGACAACCTTCTTTCTCCATTCTTCTCTGTCATTTGTCTCTAATAGAATTTCATTCTGGTGTTCTTTCTGAAAATATTGAAACCTGCCTTTTTACCTGCCTGGGTGGACCACTTCGGGGGCCGATTTTGAGTTTGTGTTTCCCCACAAACTGTCTTTGTAACCTTGTTGTTGTTTGACGCTTACGTTTTGTATCGTCATTTTTTTGTTCAGATTAATATCTGACTGCTGGGATCGTAGATCTTTGAATTTTATTTGTTCAGATTAATATCTGACTGCTGGGATCGTAGATCTTTGAATTTTATTTCAACAATCTGCCAAATCTTGCTTGCTACACTAGTTACACCTGATTCTTGTATCAATCGCAACGAAGAAATTTTAATTACAATCTAATAAGATTACAACGTCATGTTTATTGAATAGCAGTCTTTTTATTGTGGAGTTTCACACTCAAAGCTACAAATATATTTGGTTGTACTTTGATTTAAAGACCCATAGGCCATTAATTCAGTAAGACAGAAAAAGAAGAGAAAACAATATGTAGAAATGTGGTGAGGATAAGAAGATAGGAGAAAGATTGGAAGGCATGAAATAAAAGATACAATAAACAATGTCAAGGACACCATACTCTACAAAACAGCTGAGACATTGTACACAGTGCTTATCAATACTTCCGTATTCTACACACCGGATACGCCAAAAAAGGTTGCTATTGAGGTGTTTTTTTTTCCTTTTTTAACATGTTGATGAGATACATGTGGTCCATAAGTCTTGTCTACGAGTGTTGGTTTCAATCCATTTTCAAAAGTAGTATTTAAAAACAACTATTGAACACATTTTCATGAATATATACTTTTAATCACGTTAGCCATGACCAGCTATTGTGGTCAGTATCCAACAAACCAATCTCCTATGACTTGTTTGATATGTCTGAGATTGTATTACATCAGTAAATACATGGATGTTTGGAACAAAAGATGAGTTCTTGTTATTTGAGTTTAGGAAAAAAAGAAGCCCTGTGTGTGGGAATGAGGAAATGCAACTCTGTGAGTATGTTTGTGTGTTCACGCGCGCGAGTTTGGATTGGGAGGAAACTGTTACGTCGTGTTAGGAAAACTCCAGACAACAATGTCAACGTGACCTGACATTTCCAATAAAAGATCACTTGACCTAGAGCATAAAAACCACAAGCTAATGGCGGCACAGTTCGAAACTAACATAACTTCCGGCACTCTCTTTTATTGTCTGCTGGGTAACGTGCTGACATCTCCAGGCGGTGAAGAGTTCTTGTGGCGCTCCAATTTCATCTCTAGTATTTATCACCCCTTGCATCACAGAGTAAGTTCCTGTTTACCTGTAGACTAGAGCCAATGCAGGAGGTGCCGGTGTATCTAAGAAACTGCAGGCACCTGTCAACTGTTACGCTGATGACGTATGGTGAATTCTCTGATGTCCAGGTTTCAGGTGTATTGCTTGACATTTGGTAAAACAACTGACGTGACCAGTTTAGACGAGAAGAAAGCAGGCGACACATGTTTCAATTAGCCGATAGGTGATTGTTTCAACCATTTGTTCCTTTTGAAGTTTGAAAAAAGCTACATATTGAAACAAGCAAAATAAAAAAATAGAAATTTAAAAATGGCTTATCTAAGGGGAAGAACTCCGCACTTACAACTATATCACTCAGGAATGTAGAAGTTATTTCCATTTTTCGATTTCAAACAAAATAGTTAATAACCAATAACTAAGGGACTAATTGGTTAATTTTTTTTTATTGATTCATGTTTTGTTAGTTACAATAAAGTTTCTACTTGATCCAAGAAATAACGTATACAATTATTTAAGGGGACAAAACCCGACATTTAACCCAATTTGTGAATACTAAAGGATTAACTTCCCTTGTCGGTATCAAACAAAATAATAAATAACCAGTAATTAATTGACTAACTGATTAACTTATTTTTTATTGTACTGTCTACCTACGCCAATAAATAAATTCTGCAAAGTTTCAACTTGATCCAAGAGTTGGTGTGAGAGAAATAACGTGTTCACACATTCGAGCAGACAGACAGACAGACACAATTCCTTGATATAAGCTTGGGAATAAAAGATAACAAGAACAAGAGAAGGAGAAAGACTTTGAATAGCAGAATAATATTGAAATAGTGGACTAGTGCACACTATTTATCAAGGCACTACAACTTTATATTGCCCACTATGTATCTAGGCACTACAACTTTATATTGCCCACTATGTATCTAGGCACTACAACTTTATATTGCCCACTATGTATCTAGGCTATACAACTTTATATTGCCCACTATGTATCTAGGCTATACAACTTTATATTGCCCACTATGTATCTAGGCACTACAACTTTATATTGCCCACTATGTATCTAGGCACTACAACTTTATATTGCCCACTATGTATCTAGGCTATACAACTTTATATTGCCCACTATGTATCTAGGCACTACAACTTTATATTGCCCACTATGTATCTAGGCACTACAACTTTATATTGCCCACTATGTATCTAGGCACTACAACTTTATATTGCCCACTATGTATCTAGGCACTACAACTTTATATTGCCCACTATGTATCTAGGCTATACAACTTGAAAAGTCAGAATGACGTCCAGAACTTATGTCAACAAACATTACTCGTAGGCAACTTGTAGGATATCAGAAGAGTAACGTAACACTAGCAAGGGAAGATAACTCGCGCCAAACATCGAACTGACGATAGTCTCCAGCAGTTACATCAACAGTAACTTCCCCTTCTACATCCGCTGTCCGCAAGAGTAATCAGTGTCCATTTTCTATCTCAGCTCCATCTCTAAGTTACGTGGGTGTCTTAACTGGACAGTTGTCATGGACGACCATTGTCGTGAACGACGGTCAAGCTAGTGTCAAAATAATGATGCCATTAAGAATGTGTGTGTGTGTGTGATACTATCCGTGACGTTCACCCAAAGAGAAGAACTAACAAGAGAGGTAACAACAACTGGGCAAGAATGAAGTGTTGCTCAAACTGTGCTCTTTCATTCAAACAAAATGTAGATCTAGTTGTTTACCAAAAGAAACCGCGAACTCACTAAACAGTTTAACAGGATTACAAAGATGTGTTTTGATTGAAAAAATAGATTTGTTTATATATATATATATATATATATATATATATATATATATATACATATATAAGTTAATTTCATCTCAAGTTGAATTTCTCTATATAAAAGTTATAATCAGATAAGTTATAAGTGCCGTAAGTCAATGACAAGCAAGGTCAAAGTTATCATCTTACTCGACCACCCAGAATATCAATAAATTCCATTCGGTGTTGTCCTGAAGTGAATATAGAATTATAAATGTTAAAAGTTATTTTTAACTCCGCGATGAAGTCAATTCATTATTTTATCGAGAAACAATCCGTTCCTTTGTTTTTATCATACATTCTCTTTTATTTTTTTTTTTTAAATCAAGAACCACAACTTTGACAATTATTGAAGAACAAAGCAACACTCCTGTATTTGGTTGACTTAAAGTTAGTAAGCAATAAACTTTAGGCGTGAATGTTTCTAGTTGACAGTCACGTGTTCATACTATCAGTTTAAAAATAAAATAATTTCATTATCTCGTACATGTATTCAAACTTTTGTCTCTCCAATTAGTCCTAGTCACGTGATCCATTAGCGGCCCATCCAGCACCAGGACCCCACGCTATGGTGTTAACCAGCTGACTACAGCCCTCACGCACATACGTTCCCGCCTCGCCAGTTGTCATGTTAACGAGTGGAAGTCAGTCATGTAGAAACATGGACAGTCTGCTGGCTCCAAGCAGCACAAGGTCAAGGATGTATACAGGGTGAGCCCGTGATCATCTCAAATATATGTAGCTCTAATGACAAGTAGATCTAAATAAGTACCTATAAATACACTTATGTCCAAAATAACAGGTGCATCTACTGGAGTCACGATATTTCTAATACTAAGTAAGACAGAGTATATTCAGTGGTGAACGTACTGAAAACTGGTCACTCACCAGGTAGATATACTGGACATCTCTGAACATTGCTGAAAACTGGCTGACCAAACGAGTCATTCACGAGGTAGATATACTGGACATCTCTGAACATTGCTGAAAACTGGCTGACCAAACGAGTCATTCACGAGGTAGATATACTGGACATCTCTGAACATTGCTGAAAACTGGCTGACCAAACGAGTCATTCACGAGGTAGATATACTGGACATCTCTGAACATTGCTGAAAACTGGCTGACCAAACGAGTCATTCACGAGGTAGATATACTGGACATCTCTGAACATTGCTGAAAACTGGCTGACCAAACGAGTCATTCACGAGGTAGATATACTGGACATCTCTGAACATTGCTGAAAACTGGCTGACCGATCGAGTCATTCACGAGGTAAATATACTGGACATCTCTGAACATTGCTGAAAACTGGCTGACCAAACGAGTCATTCACGAGGTAGATATACTGGACATCTCTGAACATTGCTGAAAACTGGCTGACCGATCGAGTCATTCACGAGGTACATATACTGGACATCTCTGAACATTGCTGAAAACTGGCTGACCGATCGAGTCATTCACGAGGTAGATATATTGGACATCTCTGAACATTGCTGAAAACTGGCTGACCGATCGAGTCATTCACGAGGTAAATATACTGGACATCTCTGAACATTGCTTCGAAATAACTTCATTCGGCTTTAATGAGCAGACGACACCAAGCGTGTGTGTGTGTATGAACTCTCGTCGTAGGTGGTCCGAGTTCTGGACGATGGTCACGTGTCACACACTACGCTGACAAAGGACTGGCTAAGTCTTTAAAGTGATCCTCTACATTAGACTAAAAAGAACCAGACATCGGGGAGAGAGAGAATTGAATCTCCCCCCCCCCCCAACACCTCCGATATAACCTATTGGTCAATGTGGAACTATCTCAAAACAATACAAATTATATATAAAATCCAAATTACAAATGCTACACTGCATGAGTTGGACTAGTGGTGCTAAGCAATAAAGAAATGATGTTTAAACAAAGAGCGAGGCGGCTGTTTTAGTTTTAAGTGATAAACTTCCTTGAACGGCTCATTAAAGGAGGACGCAACTGATTGTGTCAAGTGAAGGCTACATTCATTACCAGCCATTATGCACGCAAATCATTCTAGACAGTTATCGTAACTCTTTCTCTCTATCCCCCCCCCTTCCTGGATGTAGCCTTAGGGTGACCTGTAATTAGACTAATTGCTTAAGTCCATATCCGCGCTACTCACGTGGTGTCGACCTGGTCAGCGTACAGTGATGTATTACTTCCTGCTACGAAGGCGAGGGCGAGAGGAAGTTCGATGGGAGAGGTGGAGGTCGTTTCACGTTTTGCGTGATCGAAGTCATCGATGAGGACACCGGTGAAGTGAAGCGGTCGATCAGACTCACCTTCTGGCTAGTTTGTGTATTAGTGCCTCGATGCTTTACAAGAGCAAGAAATATATATGCCTTTGTGTAATACTTGTTCAGATCAATACATGTTCAGTCGGACAGATGACCATATAAGCGTCATAGCCAGCTAAAGTCAATTTGTACAAAACTTATACTCACTCTGTCTGGTAAAAAGTTTGTACATGTTAATTCTCCCACACTATATCTCGGATCAAGCTGAAATTTTGCACAAATAATTCGTTTACCTGATAACACAAGAATCAATTAAAAATTAACCAATTAGTTAATTAATTAAATTAATTAGGTAATAAATTATTTGTTTGATATCTCGAACAGAGGCAAGAAATTGTACTTGACTGAAGTGGTGGTATAAGCTGAATCAATCCCCTTTATATGTCACAAACACTAAGTATACAATCTTATCTCTTCATAAGTACCTCTCTAGCAGAGTGGTTAGCACGTTGGCTCGAGGAGGCCAAGGGTTCGAATTCAGTTCGTTCACTACCTTTTTTCTGTGTGTAAATGCTTTTAAAAACCAACTGGTCCAGACACGTGATTGGATCACAGCGTATTGAGAAAGCTAAAAGCATGAAGTAGCGCTAAACAAAAACAATTTGGTAAAAGTATTATTAATTTGCTGTTGGTCTCGATCTATTACCAATGTAATTATGACTGGTCCAAGCTTCGGGGGACGATTTTCAGTTTGTGTTTCACACCAACTCTCTTTGTAACTTTGTTTTTTAAAAAGTGTTTTTTTTTATGTTTTTCATGTTGTTTGGTGTTCACAATAACTTAGTCACGGCTATGCGGTATCTAAATACTAACCATAGAGCTAATGGATGCTTCTTAATTCTTCATGGCCATAATGTCCATAATTGCTAAAGCATTTTGTCTGTTTGCCAAAACTTTGCACTGAAATTGTTGTTTTTTTCTTCGACATCAAAGTTTCAGAAAGGCGAAGTGTGATATGTTTCACAATGAAAGTAGCCCCACAAAGTAACACTGTCTCTGTTTAATTATACATCAGTTTCAATGGGTTCCATAAATAAAAGTTGGTACTGAAGCCAACTTATGTAACAAGGTCCCAGTTGGTTTGTTTAAAGCCCAGGCAGACGATAACTTAAGTCGAGCGTTCCCCTGGGCCACTTGCTATCTACGTTCTCCCCATTAGTCTGGGCAATGTTTGTCCAAGTCAGTTGCTGCCTACTGCTGTAGAAACTAACGGCCCATAAAATGGAGATTAACTAAACGTTAGCCACCCTTACTAATGTTGCCCTCGTCAAGGGCTCATTACTTTTTCATCACCATTAACATTGATGGAATTCTAACCACGAGGCAGCACTGCGTCAAGTTGTGATACACTTACAAATCTATGGACCGCGAGGGCCGCCACTGAGCACAACAAGAGGGTGTAGAGACAAGAAATAAGGAAGTGAACATTCTGTGGAGTTGTTGTTTTCTCTGCCCAATTTAGCGTAGAATCAATGAACAAAATAACACTAGGTTATCTAATGATGGAGGATGCGTACCAACCAAGAAATATACCAGCTATTTGAAGACCTCTCCATAGTGAAGGAAATAAAAAGAAACAAATTACGTTGGGGGCAGGTCGAAAGAATGCCAGAGAACAGAGGAGCAAAGATTGTTCACTGGTAAAAAACAAAAGGCAGGCGTCCCAAAGGCAGACCACGAGTAGGGTGGCTTGATGACGTAGATTGCAACAGCTCCGGGTATGGAGTCGTAAAGCACAGGATAGATCAGAATGGAGAGAAGTGCTAAAACAGGTCGGGGTCCTCCATAGCTGTTAGCTACTGGAATGTATGATCCAAGGATGGCAACAGAAAAAGTGGCGAATGCATTTTGATCTGAATATCCAACTTAACATTCGACCAGACCACCTTCTCAACAAACATTCGACCAAACCACCTTCTCAAGAAACATTCGACCAGAGACCACCTACTCAACAAACATTCGACCAGAGACCACCTTCTCAACAAACATTCGACCACCTTCTCAACAAACATTCGACCAGAGACCACATTCTCAACAATGTTCCCCTTCCTTTCATTACCATACTCACTCTAACAGTTGATACATGTTCGTATAGGGAAGTTTCATTCATGTGCTGGTTCTACACTACCCTGATCACAAAATGGACACTTCAAGAGAATGCAGTATACATTTTGTGTAGGAACACTGAGCTTTTCTTTGAATAGAAGACAGATCCGTAGAACAAATAAATAGCACAATGCAGTGCACACACTCAACTTACCAACACACACGCACACACACACACACACGTCTTGTCTGACTGGTCAATTAAAAAAACAAAACGCACCAAAGTAAAGTCTGGAGCTATTTGAGACCTACATTCACATCTATACTCTGGGATCTTTATGTCGCCTCTTTATTGGCTTCATTTTTTCCGCGGTCGTTTTTTTCCCTGGCCTCAGATTCCCAGACGAAGCAGCACGATGACGTGAAGTAGAGAACTGACGAGACACAATATTGCAACTCCCGCGGCTACCTAGATTGGGGAAACACTCGCGGGGGGAGAACTATTCTAGCGTTAGTCTCATTTCGCTAATCGTCGGCCTGGCCTCGAGAAAGATGATCGCCGTATGGGAATTTAACTATGAAGTATGACCGAACGCTACCATTCGAGAGCTAGGCGTGACGTGATTTAAACGAGGACTAGTCGAGTAGTTAGCTGGAGCTGGTTACTCTTTCAGGGATGTTAGTAGTCAATAAAGTTAAAAACTAGATCTGGATCTAATTAGTATACCAAAAAAAAAAAAGATAGACTCAATATTGATTGTTTAGATTAAGGCGAATACAAACAGCATAATTCAGAGAAAACAAATCAGACATGAAATATATGAAAAAGTAACTGTCTCAGTCTATTATGTCTGTAAGACAACTGCCTGGATGATCCTACTGGGCGAGACACGAGAGGGTGACAACAAAGAGAAATGTCTAGAAGAATTCCTACAAAGCCTGCCTTCCCCAATATCTGGTCTGCACTTGCGAGGATTGACGAGTGTCGATATCTGACAGATGAACTGCTAACATAGCCGGAAGGAAGCTGATCGGTGAAGGGCATAGTTTGTACTCTAGTACTCCAGAAGTATTGGAGGAGGAAATGTTTGTAGTAGGAAATGTTTGTGGTAGGAATTGTTTGTGGTAGGAAATGTTTGGAGTAGGAAATGATTGGAGTAGGAAATGTTTGTGGTAGGAAATGATTGGAGTAGGAAATGTTTGTGGTAGGAAAAGTTTGTAGTAGGAAATGATTGGAGTAGGAAATGTTTGTGGTAGGAAATGTTTGTGGTAGGAAATGTTTGTAGTAGGAAATGTTTGTGGTAGGAAATGTTTGTGGTAGGAAATGTTTGTAGTAGGAAATGTTTGTGGTAGGAAATGTTTGTAGTAGGAAATGATTGGAGTAGGAAATGTTTGTGGTAGGAAATGATTGGAGTAGGAAATGTTTGTAGTAGGAAATGATTGGAGTAGGAAATGTTTGTGGTAGGAAAAGTTTGTAGTAGGAAATGATTGGAGTAGGAAATGTTTGTGGTAGGAAATGTTTGTGGTAGGAAATGTTTGTAGTAGGAAATGTTTGTAGTAGGAAACGATTGGAGTAGGAAATGTTTGTGGTAGGAAATGATTGGAGTAGGAAATGTTTTAGTAGGAAATGATTGGAGTAGGAAATGTTTGTAGTAGGAAATGTTTGTGGTAGGGTAAATTTGTTAGAAGAGTCTTGACTTTGCATAAATAAACTCTCAGATATAGAATATTATTAACATGACGAGATTGTCTATATTTTAATACAACATAGCTTCCTCTCCCCCCCCCCTTTCTAATTTTTTCCCCAAATCTCTCAAAGTGTCTGCCTAACATTCATTTAAAAAAAAAGCGTCGGCCTCGATCTACGTCACTTCCTTTTTAATCCCATGATGATATTTCCACAAATTTCTGTCAAACGTTATATTTGAGGACAGTTGGTGTGTGTGTTTTTTGTTGTTTTTTTTTGGGGGGGGGGGGGAAATCGTTCGTCCCTGCCCGCTTCGTATTGCTGTCATTTCAACTCATAATTTCTGAGTCGGACATTCCCTTGACATCTCATTACTTGCTGGTAGACGATGTACAGTGACGAGACTTTCCGAGGGCTGATGTAGCATCTGGTTAGGAGAGGATCTATCAACCAGCCAAAGAACAGGACATATCAACTTTTGTTTAACAAAACAAGACATAGCAACGTCAACAAAACAGGACATTTTCAACGTCAACAAAACAGGACGTTTTCAACGTCAACCAAACAGGACATTTTCAACGTTTGTTCAAGACAATTAATGTATACGACGTGATACTTTTCAAGCGGATGCACATGTTCTCTACGAGTTACCTTTGCAATATCTAGTGCTGTATGATACAATATGATTCAAGGTGTTTGCGCCACAGAGAAATCAGTTCAATAGAACAACAAAACATGGTCAGTCGCGATGACCGAGATGTGAGATAATGCACTCCTCGCCGTGGGTGTCATTCGTTGTCATTAACCCTTCACCTGCCTCCAATGTCCAGTTTCTCCAGCCACCAAGCCAGTGTTTCACCCCAACAGCCCTCGCAAAGAAATAGCCAGAAACAAATGGATTTCTCCTCGACACTGACCATAAATTGACAAAGATTGAGCGCGACAGGCATCACATTAAGACCACTGTCCATCTCCAGCACCCTAACAAGACAATGTCTGTTCTCATCTTACAAACAAAAAAGTTTCTTGGTCGATGTTACGGTGTGAAGATCTTCCTGCCTGGCCCTCGCCAAATCCTCCTACTGGATATGTTTCCCGACTCTCGTGATCATTAGGACCATATTAAAGTGATCCTATTACAATATTCCAATTCCAACATACAATACTCTTTGTACAAGCAGCTCTTGGGGGAGAGGGAGAATATTGTTTGAGGGTGACTAAGTTAGAAACATTAAAATGTCATAAACTAGAACAGACTAGACAAGTCTAGTCATTTATAAAAGTTTAAAGATGAATCTAAAGTAAGACTTATAAATGTTGACAGATGAATCTAAAGTAAGACTTTGACAAGTATAAACAATACATTTCAAATATATAACACTATAACATGTGGAAGTAGGTTAATAAGAAGAAGACAATACGAGTTAAGACAGGGCTGACGTTTCAAGACATATTCGAAGACATATTCGAAGACATATTTGAAGACATATTTGAAGACATATTCGAAGACATATTTGAAGACATATTTGAAGACATATTTGAAGACATATTTGAAGACATATTTGAAGACATATTCGAAGACATATTTGAAGACATATTTGAAGTTTTACATTGCAAGGTGGGATGTGCGACCGAAAGGCTAAATATGCTCGAGGTTCGACACCCGACTCGAGTCGAGTTGTACTTACTAAAGGCAGCACGGAAAAACTTCTCTCAGATACCCCCTCTCCCCCATGGGTCACACAAGAGATCGGGCCATAGCATGCTATAAGCGTGAACGTTGTGTTATATAAAAACTATTTGAAAAAACATATTGAAAACAAGCAGTATAATAAAAACAAAAACGTTTTAAAAACAAATCATATCTAATGGGAAGAACCACAAAAAAAAAAAAAACACGGCCGTATATCCCAAAACTGCAGGAATAAGCTCCCTTTTTCTAAATAAAACAAAATTAATTAATTACCACTAAGTGATCAACTTATTGGTTGATTTTTGGATAGATTCATTTCTTGTCATCGACTATTTGTACAAAATCTCAAGTTAAGCCAAGAATTCAGAGTGGGAGAAACAAACAAGTGTACAAAACGTAATGAAGGAGAACTTCACATATACAGCCACATCTCTCAAAAAGTATCGTTTATTTCCATTTTTCAATACCAAAGAAAATATTTAATTATTAATTAATTAATTGGTTAATTTTTTAACTGATTCGTGTTTTGTTCTGTACAACAAATAATTGTGTACAGTTTCAACTTGATCTGAGAATAAGTGTGGGAGATATAACGTGTACAAAACTTGTACCAGACAGACTGAGAGGATAGAAGCTTTGTAAAAAAAAAAAATAACCCACTATGACCTGTGAAAGTCTGGTCAGACAGGACAGTAAGTCCCTTAAAGCAGTTCTACATCTGCTACTAATTAGTATTTCAACAGAATCCAATTTCCCGCTAAACATGAGCCTCCCTTAGAGTCCGTCAGTCTGATAGGGTCGTCAGGTCTTCACCAAGGACCAAAAAAAAAATATTACTTAAAAAAAATGACTTAAAGAAAAATCAATAACTTAAGTGAAAAGTTCATTTTCCAACTGTCAGTGGTTCTCAAACGTGATGCAAACTGTACTTCAATTGAAATTTTATCTAAAAAGGGAGAGACATTCAAAATAAAGTTACAGAAGTTGAATTTGACAGTTTGTCAAGTGTTTTTTTTTCCACTTGTGTGGCTGCCAATTCGTGTGCGCTCTGGACTGTAGTCTTGATGGTCCCGGTCTCGATCCCTGTCAGGTTTGGGTACAAATGTAAATATATATATATATATTGAAGGAACAGAAGAAACCAAACAAACTAAACTCAACTTTTGACTCTATAAAAAACTTAGAAAATACATAAATCTTAAGATGTAGGGTACAGCAGAAAGAAGAACATTGATTGGTTAAGATGTGACTAGACATCTAGAGATCCTAACATCCACTCGTGCTAAGTCACAAAGACAATGTTTTTTGTCTAGCTAGCTGTAAATGCGTGCATTTCAAGAGTTATGCCCTTGGTCTATGTGATGCCCCTTGTCTTCCTAGTTGGAATTCACCAAGTTTGTCATATGATTGGAGCCCATCCCATATGAATGTTACAGTCCAAAGTAATGGTCAGACCTTCATCGTATAAACATAAAAACATGAAAGGAAACTAAAAATTAAAAACACTATGTGTTTAGAAACGAAACAAAGCTAAACACAAACAAAAACTATGTACTTAGAAACCAAACAAAGTTAAACATAAACAAGATTACAAAGAGAGGCGGCCCCCATCAAATTCACCAATGGACGAGAAATATATTCAAGCCATAGTCTTGTTTTGATCGTTTAAAGAAATTTTAAACATTTGGCGTCATTTTTCACATACAGTGCAACACGTCGTCTTTGATAAGACTCTTCTGGAATAAGTAGAGTAGCGTTAAGTGATCACCTAAGATCAGCATGGAAACCTCCCGATACAATGTTGGTGGCACCTAGTGCGGTAGCTCAGGGTAGTTACAGTGCACTTATGCTGTTCGCATCAGATTCACTTCTTGATGTTAAACTACTGATTACATAATAAATAAATCTGCACCCCTATTTTCTTAATGTATTATAAATGTAAATTTTGTTCAAATTGTTTAATTCAATTAAATCTAAATCTAGATCTATGTCTGGCCTCTATTTATTGTAAATTAAATTGTTGTCAATTGTACAACCTAATGAAGATATGTGAAAACTGAGCGGTATAAAAGTAGTTCTTTTTTTTTTTGTAACTTAAAATTGAAACGAAGTTCGTATTAAAATTCTTTTTAAAAACAACTTTTGAATTAGTACTCTATTACATTAGTTAAATAATAAATCGAAAATCTATTTTACATTGATCCATTGACACTTTTTCCATTGTGACCTAAGATGCAATTTTGTTGAACCAATGCGCGAATCTACGAATGAAGCTTGATTTATTAATAAAGAAGCCTGTGACCTTTTTAAAAGACTTACCTCCCCTGAAGTTTTACATTTAAAAGTGGTGTAATTTTTTGAAAAATCTGCTTGCAAATATAATTTTAAAAATTAGATCGTTCACTTTCGGAAAATAAAAAAGTAGCCGTTGCATCAGAACTTTGAATGATCTAAAATATTTCTCTTCTAGTTTCTGAGATCTAAACGGGACGGACGGACAGACAGGCCACACAAAACTAATAGCGTCTTTTCACCTTTCGGGGACCGCTAATAAACACTATCTGTTAAGAAACGAAACGAAGCTAAACATTAACAACAACTATGTAATTAGAAATGTGTTTACCGAATGTATCAAAAGCTATTGGGGCAAAATCACCCACGAGCCAGGCGAATGGACCTTTCATTTAAAAAACCCATGAATTACACAGATATAAATATGACATTCTGAGAGAAGAGCGTAGGCCTTGTAAACTTGTTATTTTGGACAGGGCAGAGGGACAACTCCACCAAAGAACAATTGTTAAAAGTCCCAGAGCTTAACAGTGTCTGCTGCAAGACTTGCCAGAGCGGCCAGATCGTTGGCTGCAAAAACCGTTAATCTAATTCTGCTAGCTCCAAAACTAAAAAAAAAAAAAAATTCCCTGTTGAATAAAAAAAAAATCCTAAGTGTCAATCTAATTACACTTAAAACCGAATACAAGAACAAAACAGAACAAAAAATATTTGAAAACATGTGTGAAGAAAGATTCGAAAATATAACACTGAGACTAGTTTCGTTTTTGTACCGGGGGGATGAGCGCGTTGGTTCGTTAAGGGAATTCCCGCTTTTCAATAATTCAATCGTCTGCCAAAAAAACATCGTTGCTGACTTGGCGGTGTCCGAAATGGTAATCTTGAACTATGAGGTGATCGGTCGGTCAGTAAGTCTGATGCGGTCATCACATTCACGCCGGGTGGCATTATTTATTTGTGCAAGCGGACATTGGCTCGCGATGGGTAACCATTTTCCAGCCGAGAGGCAGTGTGTGTGTGTACGATCGTGCAAGTGTGTGTGTGTGTGTGTTAGCCAAGCAACAACTGTAGGTCCAGATGTTTCTAGAACGGGCAGTAAGCAGCCAATCTTATACAAACCACGAGATTGTGTGTTTCGTTACTTCGTTGTCCCCACCTCCTCCTCACTCCAATCCCTTTTTCTAATGCTCGAAACTTTAGATTCAGCTTGTTGCTCTCTGTCAGAGGCGTTTCCTTGTTTAACGACTTCGTCTGTTCAGGTCATGTAAACGTCAATCCCCAGCTCTCTCACGCCTCCCAGCCTGTGTATACCTTTAGTTACAGACACATGTCTCTAAAGGAATCAGTTGTTGTTATTTTTGCTGTTATGTGTTCAATGCTCGCCAGATGTCAACACCGTAAAACTGTTATCTCAGTTTCACTGTCAAGAACTTTATGTATTACATCAGCCCGTGTGTTGAGTAATGACGTCAACACACCACGTGACGCGAGGACGAGGTACTGAATGGGGGCAGCTGCAATAATTGCTTTGATCATATTACAAGTTTTTGTCTAGCTGTCATTTCACACACTTCCTCACGAGAAATCATTAAGTGTATTTATCTCACTCACACACACACACTGGCCCACTCACTGGCCATGTTCACACACACACACTGGCCCAATCACTGGCAATGTTCACACACACACACACACACTGTCCCACTCACTGGCAATGTTCACACACACACACACACACACACTGGGCCACTCACTGGCAATGTTCACACACACACACACACTGTCCCACTCACTGGCAATGTTCACACACACACACACACACACTGGGCCACTCACTGGCAATGTTCACATAAAAAAAGAGAAGTGAGAAAGAGGGACAATTGTGTGTTCGAAGGTTTCAAATGTTGGTTGTGGTAAACATTCATTGTTTCGTTTCCAGCAGAAGACTTTCAACTTTTGTGAGCTTCAAGTATGACGCGAAAATTACGCGTCGACGTAAACACACCGGTGCTGGTTGGTATTAAGACTACTACACAAAGCAGCACCTGATTCCAACATAAACATCGACATATATACAACCACTCAAGAAATTCAACATTAAAATCAACATAAAACCATGAATGCTCGTCTCAATGGAGCTCATTCCCCAATCGTAAATAAACACATTTAACCACGTCATAATATTGATAAAACAATGAAAATAGGTATCACGTGACAGCCACTATGGATTACATAATTTGTATAGATGATATAAAGAATCACGTGGCTAAATGTTGTTTGTTTACGATTGGTGAATGAGGTCCATTGAGACGAGCAATCATGCGTTTTACTTTTAGCTACAACGTCATCGCATTCAAGAACTCCTTCGCACCGAGCTGCATGTGTACACGTTGTACACTCAAGTGTGCACGGTATGGAGAGAAGCTGACGCCTTGCTTCACAAATCTGGAACTGGAGATCACATTCACAACAATGACAGAGGAGATTTGCTCACACTTACTGGATATATAGGGCTGTGCTTGTCCAGTGGTAAAACGCTTGACCTCATTTCGAGTTCTAATTCTGGTAAATACTGAGATTTATTTGTGTGACCCCCGAGTTCATCACATCCTACACGTTAGCGGATGATTTCATTAAAACGCAAGACACAGCCTCGTTCAACGCGTTCTGGATTAACCTTTGAACCGTACCAGAGAATACAAAATGTGACCTTTTTAGTGAAAATACAAACTGAAGAACAAGACCAGGTTTTTTAAAAACTAAAACCATAATAGCTCAACAACTGTCTTGTTGGTCATGTTGATAGGTCAAGTCGTCAACAACTGTCTTGTTGGTCATGTTGATAGGTCAAGTCGTCAACAACTGTCTTGTTGGTCATGTTGATAGGTCAGGTCGTCAACAACTGTCTTGTTGGTCATGTTGATAGGTCAGGTCGTCAACAACTGTCTTGTTGGTCATGTTGATAGGTCAAGTCGTCAACAACTGTCTTGTTGGTCATGTTGATAGGTCAGGTCGTCAACAACTGTCTTGTTGGTCATGTTGATAGGTCAAGTCGTCAACAACTGTCTTGTTGGTCATGTTGATAGGTCAAGTCGTCAACAACTGTCTTGTTGGTCATGTTGATAGGTCAGGTCGTCAACAACTGTCTTGTTGGTCATGTTGATAGGTCAAGTCGTCAACAACTGTCTTGTTGGTCATGTTGATAGGTCAGGTCGTCAACAACTGTCTTGTTGGTCATGTTGATAGGTCAAGTCGTCAACAACTGTCTTGTTGGTCATGTTGATAGGTCAGGTCGTCAACAACTGTCTTGTTGGTCATGTTGATAGGTCAAGTCGTCAACAACTGTCTTGTTGGTCATGTTGATAGGTCAAGTCGTCAACAACTGTCTTGTTGGTCATGTTGATAGGTCAAGTCGTCAACAACTGTCTTGTTGGTCATGTTGATAGGTCAAGTCGTCAACAACTGTCTTGTTGGTCATGTTGATAGGTCAAGTCGTAGACTTAGAAAAAAAGGAGGCATTAGGCCTATAGGGTTTGCAGAGAAATAAAAACTTGTACAGCATTCGGGAATTGTCACGTGATTGTGGGAAAGGAACAAATATTACAGACTAAATGTTTGACACGGAAATAGTGAATGCAAGACAGACTTAAGTGTGAGTAAGACAGAAAAGAGGAGAGAGAGAAAGAGAGAGAAATATAAGAAGAATTACAGGCATATTTTTCTTCTTTTTTAATAAGAGCTAAAAAAAACACACACACACACACACAAACTGACATTCAGGTGTCATATAAACATATGTCTGTAATAATAACTCTAATACCTGTATATTATTTGTGTGTGAGTGTGAAATAACTATACTTCTGTTTCCTGACGTTTAGGTTACGTCATTAAGTATAGAATGAATATACCAGCCACAGTGTGTACATGTACAGGCAGCGTGTGTGTGTGTGTGTGTGTGCGTGTACAGCATTTACTCACACATATGCGGTAGAAACATGATAAACTTCCAGCAACTGAAAATTCGAATATCGGAAAAAATAAGGAGGAGGTAGAGAGAGAAAAAGGGGGAGGGGGAGGGATAGAATGTGTGTAGGTCAATTTAAAAGACGGGAAAGAAATAGAAGATAGAGAGAGAGAGAGACCTACAACAATTGGGCCTTGGAGACGAATGGATAGGCAAATATCTGTTGGAACAGATGCAGCGAAGCAAAGAAGTTTATCATCAACCCACAGGAAATATTGTGTAACTATAACTGTATAAATATTGTGTAACTATAAGTGTATAAATATTGTGTAACTATAGTACATATGTCATTTGTCTGTACAAAAAGTTAACAAGAATTTAGAATCGACAGAAATGTTTTATTTAAACTTTCGCTTTGCTGAATAAAATCGAAGTACCTAGGTGTATCGTAAAGTTCTGAGCCAGAGAGCAACAGAAACTGACTAGGTATCAATGAACGTTGGTAATAGATTGTTTACATTTTCAAACCAAAACTAAATCAATAGGAATTCTATAGGGAAAACAAAAGACGACCGAAAATGTTTTCTTTTAGTGATAAAATATCTCGACAGTTGATACCAACCCTCTATACACAAGCCACACCTCAATACACAAGCCACACCTCAATACACAAGCCACACCTCAATACACAAGCCACACCTCAATACACAAGCCACACCTCTATACACAAGCCACACCTCAATACACAAGCCACACCTCAATACACAAGCCACACCTCAATACACAAGCCACACCTCAATACACAAGCCAGCCCTCTATACACAAGCCAGCCCTCTATACACAAGCCACACCTCAATACACAAGCCAGCCCTCTATACACAAGCCACACCTCAATACACAAGCCAGCCCTCTATACACAAGCCACACCTCAATACACAAGCCAGCCCTCTATACACAAGCCACACCTCAATACACAAGCCAGCCCTCTATACACAAGCCACACCTCAATACACAAGCCAGCCCTCTATACACAAGCCAGCCCTCTATACACAAGCCACACCTCAATACACAAGCCACACCTCAATACACAAGCCAGCCCTCTATACACAAGCCAGCCCTCTATACACAAGCCACACCTCAATACACAAGCCACACCTCAATACACAAGTCAACCCTCTATACACAAGCCAACCCTCTATAAACAAGCCATACCTCAATACACAAGCCAACCCTCTATACACAAGCCAACCATCTATACACAAGCCACACCTCTATACAAGTCAGCCCTCTATACACAAGCCAACCCTCTATACACAAGCCAACCATCTATACACAAGCCACACCTCTATACACAAGCCACACCTCTATACACAAGCCAACCCTCTATACACAAGCCAACCATCTATACACAAGCCACACCTCTATACAAGTCAGCCCTCTATACACAAGCCTTGTCAAGAAAAGGAGGAAACTCACCATAACAGCAATCAATAGAAAACAGTATAACCAGAGTGACGAACACACTTACATTTCATTACAAGTAATCAATTCAAATGTCTTGCAAAGTGACGAACACATACACATTTCAAATGTCTTGCCTGGATATGAGGCTAAATTATTATTCTCGAAGGAAACTCAGACAACTAAAAAATATTTCTAAGTTGCCGTGACAGCGCTGGTGTAGCGAATAATAACATTGTAGCTCTAGTTCTCAGTTGCCGTGACAGCGCTGGTGTAGCGAATAATAACATTGTAGCTCTAGTTCTAAGTTGCCGTGACAGCGCTGGTGTAGTGAATAATAACATTGTAGCTCTAGTTCTCAGTTGCCGTGACAGCGCTGGTGTAGTGAATAATAACATTGTAGCTCTAGTTCTCAGTTGCCGTGACAGCGCTGATGTAGCGAATAATAACATTGTAGCTCTAAGTTGCAGTGACAGCGCTGGTGTAGTGAATAATAACATTGTAGCTCTAGTTCTCAATTGCCGTGACAGCGCTGATGTAGCGAATAATAACATTGTAGCTCTAGTTCTAAGTTGCATTGACAGCGCTGGTGTAGTGAATAATAACATTGTAGCTCTAGTTCTCAGTTGCCGTGACAGCGCTGATGTAGCGAATAATAACATTGTAGCTCTAGTTCTAAGTTGCAGTGACAGCGCTGGTGTAGTGAATAATAACATTGTAGCTCTAGTTCTCAGTTGCCGTGACAGCGCTGATGTAGCGAATAACAACATTGTAGCTCTAGTTCTAAGTTGCCGTGACAGCTCTGATGTAGCGAATAATAACATTGTAAGTCTAGTTCTAAGTTGCGTGACAGCGCTGGTGTAGCGAATAATAACATTGTAGCTCTAGTTCTCAGTTGCCGTGACAGCGCTGATGTAGCGAATAATAACATTGTAGCTCTAGTTCTCAGTTGCCGTGACAGCGCTGGTGTAGCGAATAATAACATTGTAGCTCTAGTTCTCAGTTGCCGTGACAGCGCTGATGTAGCGAATAACAACAGTGTAGCTCTAGTTCTAAGTTGCCGTGACAGCTCTGATGTAGCGAATAATAACATTGTAGCTCTAGTTCTAAGTTGCCGTGACAGCTCTGATGTAGCGAATAATAACATTGTAGCTCTAGTTCTAAGTTGCAGTGACAGCGCTGATGTAGCGAATAACAACATTGTAGCTCTAGTTCTAAGTTGCCGTGACAGCTCTGATGTAGCGAATAATAACATTGTAGCTCTAGTTCTTAGTTGCCGTGACAGCGCTGATGTGGCGAATAATAAACGTGTAGCTCTAGCGTTCGGAAATAAAGTGTGTGTGTGTGTGTGGTCTGAATGGAACTTTGGTGGTTGTTCAAAACTTCTTTGCTTCGTTGCTACCAGTGTGGCTACCATACTATCTAGTTGCTGCCTCAGATACTGGTTACCACCTCAGACGAGTGGGTTTCGCAAAGACTTGTTGCTACCTCACAGGCTAGTAGCTACTACACAGATTACTTCCTACCTCACAGGCTAGTAGCTACTACACGGGACCATTCGCTACCTTACTGACTAGTGACTTACACGCAGACTAGTTCCTACCTCACAGGCTAGTAGCTACTACACGGGACCATTCGCTATCTTACTGACTAGTGACTTCCACGCAGACTAGTTCCTACCTCACAGGCTAGTAGCTACTACACGGGACCATTTGCTATCTTACTGACTAGTGACTTCCACGCAGACTAGTTCCTACCTCACAGGCTAGTAGCTACTACACAGATTACTTCCTACCTCACAGGCTAGTAGCTACTACACGGGACCATTCGCTACCTTACTGACTAGTGACTTCCACGCAGACTAGTTCCGACCTCACAGGCTAGTAGCTACTACACGGGACCATTCGCTATCTTACTGACTAGTGACTTCCACGCAGACTAGTTCCGACCTCACAGACTATCCGAAATGTCTTGCATTCAGTCAGACAATATCGACATTTTCTTTTATTGAGTGTACGGTAGAAGAAAAAAGAAAGAAAAAAAAAAACCTAGAAAAAAAAAAGGGGGGGGGGGAGAAGTTTCAGAAATAAGAGAAAAAATTATACGAAATATTTTGATGATCTCCCTCCGTTGTGAAGGGTTCATGCCAAAATCAGCCATTTTGTGTTTCCTCGGTCAATTTGTGATTTTGTACTGAAGACTAAGTGATTCTCAAACTATAACATCTCAGCATGAAATACTCGAGTCCATGCAATCATCTTTGCTGTTATTTTAGAGACGATATTTTGTTGTAGTCATTGAAATGTGAAATGATTGTGTGTGTGTTTTTCTTTGAGTAAACTAGAGATCTACAACCAAGTTCAATAATGTATTGTCTCGCGATCAGTTCTACACGTGACTAGACTTCTTGGTTTCAGCTGAGAACTGTTGCAGAAAAGAAAGGCTACTAAAGGGACAGAACAGTCCGAGAATAACAAATGAAGACTCAAAGAGTTGTCCTTCATGTTGAGTATCCCAGTAATACCCTCTGGCCCTGGCTGGACGAGCAAGGATTGGAAAAGCAGCAACAAAGTGAGTCACTAAAGATCTCGTTCAGTGGACGTGGTATCAAGTCTTCACAGCAACAGAGGCGTACCATTTAGAAAGATTATTCAAAGTGATATCTAGAGAACAGTTTATCCCCTCACTTGACTGATCCCTCAACACTGTGTGGAGTCTTGTACTCTACTGCATTGCACACAACTCGACACCAGCCTCGTATTTTGATGACAAATAGAGGAGAGAGAGACGAGTAGGATTGGGTAGATTAGTATTATACACCTGTACCGGCAGCTCGGTGCAGTGTAACTCTATACTGCTAGTTAGACTTCGTCAATACTGTCTTAGCTTACAGGCATGTTTTATGGATCAGGGCATGGACTATTCTGGAAGATATATATATAATGATTCAGGTATGTCTCTAGTGCCGGCATTTTATTGAGCAAAACATCGAAAACGGACAAGATTTTAAAAAAAATATATTAATAATGTACCACCATGTGTTGATGAACGATTACAGATTCGATTACAAAAGTTTTCATGCTTTGTGCATATATCTACGTGAAGTCGATTCCTGACTTACATTTAAGAAAGAATCGGTTATTTAGTAGCCAGATATCACCTTGTATACTTAAAGCAGACAATAAATGCTTACAGGCTATTCTATTATTCAGAACCTTGGATATCTAGCACTATACAATACATCTAGAAAAGAGCCTCGCAGAGTGACCATTGTCCACTAATGTGATAGATACAAGTCTAAGTACTCACGTCACCGAGACTCCCACATATTCTCTAGTTGTATTTTTTTTTGGGGGGGGAGAGGGAAGTTGGAGGAACGTGCGAAGTGGACAGTTCTGACCGGCGTGAGTCGTTGGGGGCTGACCAACTGACCCCTCCCTTGTGTCCTGTGTTTGTCCCCGGGGAGATTTCCGTGTCGCGCTTTAAATGTAGCAATCGTGACTTTTACAGTCTGGTGTTTAGTATACTTTTGTTACCGGGTCACAACTGGGTGAGAGGAAAGTTGAGATGGGGAAAAGACATAATGCATAGAACTTTGGACACTAATAAATGTGATCAATTGTATAGGTCCTAAACAGAACTTTGGAACACTAATAAATCTGATGAATTGCATAGGTCTTAAACAGAACTTTGGAACACTAATAAATGTGATCAATTGCATAGGTCCTAAACAGAACTTTGGAACACTAATAAATGTGATCAATTGCATAGGTCCTAAACAGAACTTTGGAACACTAATAAATGTGATCAATTGTATAGGTCCTAAACAGAACTTTGGAACACTAATAAATGTGATCAATTGTATAGGTCCTAAACAGAACTTTGGACACTAATAAATGTGATCAATTGTATAGGTCCTAAACAGAACTTTGGAACACTAATAAATCTGATGAATTGCATAGGTCTTAAACAGAACTTTGGAACACTAATAAATGTGATCAATTGCATAGGTCCTAAACAGAACTTTGGAACACTAATAAATCTGATGAATTGCATAGGTCTTAAACAGAACTTTGGAACACTAATAAATGTGATCAATTGCATAGGTCCTAAACAGAACTTTGGAACACTAATAAATGTGATCAATTGCATAGGTCCTAAACAGAACTTTGGAACACTAATAAATGTGATCAATTGTATAGGTCCTAAACAGAACTTTGGAACACTAATAAATGTGATCAATTGCATAGGTCTTAAACAGAACTTTGGAACACTAATAAATGTGATCAATTGTATAGGTCCTAAACAGAACTTTGGAACACTAATAAATGTGATCAATTGCATAGGTCCTAAACAGAACTTTGGAACACTAATAAATGTGATCAATTGTATAGGTCCTAAACAGAACTTTGGAACACTAATAAATGTGATCAATTGTATAGGTCCTAAACAGAACTTTGGAACACTAATAAATGTGATCAATTGTATAGGTCTTAAACAGAACTTTGGAACACTAATAAATGTGATCAATTGCATAGGTCTTAAACAGAACTTTGGAACACTAATAAATGTGATCAATTGTATAGGTCCTAAACAGAACTTTGGAACACTAATAAATGTGATCAATTGTATAGGTCTTAAACAGAACTTTGGAACACTAATAAATGTGATCAATTGTATAGGTCCTAAACAGAACTTTGGAACACTAATAAATGTGATCCATTCGTTTAGCACACAAGTAATGACACCAATGTTTTGTGTGATAATTTTGTGTCAATTAGGAATATATCAAGTATTTACCATCGGCCTAAATAGTGTCGATGTCATAAATAAAAAGTATATAAAAGATTACTAACAGGTTAGATCGGTCAACTTAAAACTGATAACTCAGCCCTAAATACCATTAACGTGACACCAACGGAGAACTCAAGCCAAACACCAGCCAACTTTGAACGAATTAAAACATTATAGCTAACTCGTAGCAAAGCGATTCGCCAAGTGAACAAACCGCTTACCGAGCAATCTGTCCAAACAACCAGCCCAAAGTAAAGAAATCTTTTCCAATCAACTAACTCTTAACAAAGCAATAGGCCCAATCATCTGATTACTAGCAAAACATATGTCCTATCAAGTAGATCTTAACAATGAAGACTGTCAAATCAACTAACTCTCATCAAAGCAATTGGTCCATTCAACTAACTCTCATCAAAGCAACAGGTCCAATCAACTAACTCTCATCAAAGCAACAGGTCCAATCAAATAACTCTCATCAAAGCAATTGGTCCAATCAACTAACTCTCATCAAAGCAACAGGTCCAATCAACTAACTCTCATCAAAGCAATTGGTCCAATCAACTAACTCTCATCAAAGCAACTGGTCCAATCTACTAACTCTCATCAAAGCAATTGGTCCAATCAACTAACTCTCATCAAAGCAATTGGTCCAATCAACTAACTCTCATCAAAGCAACTGGTCCAATCAACTAACTCTCATCAAAGCAATTGGTCCAATCAACTAATTCTCATCAAAGCAATTGGTCCAATCATCAAACAAGGAAATTATTTGCGTTTCTTTGGTTGTGAAATGTGAGAGTCAAGACACAAATAAGTTTAATACTTGAAGATAAGACAAACCTCTTTAGTACTGTACATTGACTAAAACAAAATCTTTGAAATAGTTGAATGAAAGATGTCTCTCACCTGCTTCAGAAAGTCATCAAGTTTTACAAAGAACGCATCAAATCAAAGTTAATATCGAAGTCTTTGACTACAAAGGATTCATACATGGTGGCGGTTCAAATCTTATAAAAAAAGACAAAGCTATTTCTCTAACCATATATCTCCAGCCCACAAAGTCCCGCCGTGCACTACGTCAAAGTAAAACAAAAGTCGATCAACTATTAAAGACGTAAACCTCAAATGTTTCGAGTTGTTGCTCTGCCATCTTGTCGGTATAAATTGTACATAACAACTTCATCGTTTGGTATTTCGAGCAGAACATTTGCGACGTCTCCACTTGAACCGAAATAGATTCTCTCCAGCGAGTTCACATCTTGTGTTAATGCTCCACGATGATAATATTTGCGCGTTAGAATTATAAAATAAATGTTTGAATCTGTTGAGAAGAAATGTGAGCCCTGGAAGAAGAAACAAAATCCCTGATTGGAACCAAGTGTCGATATTTTATTGAAGACAGCTACGCGATCAAGAATGATCGCAGTACCCATGTGACAATTCTTCGATTAGTTTGGTTATCAACTCAGCAATTGAATTGGGTTGCTTCTGATCAGATCAGTAGAACGTCCAATTCTTAGAGCACGAAGCATTGGGGGGGGGGGGTTGATGCAAGAGAGGGCAACCTCTCCCTTACGACTTACCTCTCTTAACGGAGAGGGGGGGGGCGAAAGAAGAAACCGGAGTAGCCCGCCCTCGGATTGTTCCTCGGGTTCAGCGGCCTTAATTATTCTCGTGGCGGGTAACCTGAGCTCTTTTCAAGGCTGGAAGCGATACCCCGACGGTTAACTCAAACGAAGCGATTCACTCAAGCAAACACTCATCTAAGTACTAGCCCCCTGATGGATCAGCTATCGATTACTGATACTAGCAATTTGGTTGCGGGACACACACACACACAATCTTGCTGAATAGAACGGGCTGTAAGGATGTAGGAAGTGGATGCCAGCAGCGATTCACAGATTTCCTTTAAAAAGGAGAAATTTGCGAAAACCTTTTAAGATGGTCGCAATCGAATGAATCCGGAGGGGGGCGATGCCAAAACAAATTAATTGCCAGATATTTCAAAGAACGTCTTCCTCTCCCTCCCCCTCCCCCGTGGCCTCTCACAGGCCTGCTTATTTTTTGTTTCCACGTAACTAGTCAAAAGGAATGGTAAATATAACTAGATTTAAAGATGAACCCAGATCTTTGAATGTCTTGTGGTAGACATTTGTAGAGTCCTGTTCGCATGTGACCATCTTTGACCTTTGACCTAAAAAAATGGGGGGGTGCGGGGGTACAGTGGAGGTACGCGAAGAGAAACCTAAATTATCTCACGGTTTGAGACCCATTGTTTATAAGTCAGATGTCCACGCTTTTAATTTATAAAGCTTACATCAACTCACCCCGTCTGTGTGGTACAAATCTTGTACACGTCATTTCTCCACTTCTCATTCTCGGACCAAGTTGAAACTTGACACATTTATTTCATGTCGAAGACAACACAGGAATCAATCAAAAAAAATAACCAATTAGTTAATTAATTAGTGGTTTATTAATATATATAAAAAAAAAAGATAAGTGTTACGATATATATATATATATATATATATATATATATATATATATATATATATATCTGGCAGTGATTGTGCGAACGTCTTTTTAAAAAAAGTATTTTTAAAATATTTTTTTTATTTTGTCCATTCACTTTTTCTTTCTTGCGAATTTTCTCTGGGAAACGGAAGAAAAATATTTTGACTGGTGAATTATTTTTTTTTTAACAATGTGTCCAACACCCCAGTTCTGTCAGTGTACAAGGATCCCCTTCAATTTGTCTGACAAACAATGGACGTGTACAATGACCAACAGATTTGTTAAACTCTCACGTTATCTTACACCCAGTAATCTAATTGAAGTTATTTACAGGACAAAAGTTTTCTAGCAGCGTCCAACTTTCGTAACAAAGCGACCCCGGAGTGAGGAAAGCCAAAGTGATTATAATAGAATAAAAATCTATCAGAACTTTAACACTCTATTGTTTTGTAGTTGTTGTTTTATTTTAAAGTATATCATACAGATCTATCATTTATCCTCTGATACTATATCATACAAATCTATCATTTATTTTCTGATACTATATCATACAGATCTATCATGTATCCTCTGATACTATATCATACAGATCTATTCATTTCTGATACTTAGGATTTTGTCTCACGACTTTGAAACCATTCATTAGCAATAAATAGTTAAAAAATCATTTTTTAGGACTTCAATTTATTTCCCCGCCAAAATTCAAACGCCCAAATTACGACTTGTTGGTGGAAACACGTTTTTGATGGCGTTATTGGCGTGATTAATTCAAGAGTGTGTGTCGCGTGCTCGGCCCAAGGATACAATTTTGAGGGGAAGAACGAGTTTGTTGTAGTTTAAAGATGACATTTTCTATGCCAGCAGCTGCAGACGTGGCTTCTTGTTGACAGCAGACTGTCAGCAAAATGACAGAAATATCTAGAAAGTGTTTAATCTTGTAACGTAAAGAAATATGGTGTGTGTGTGTGTGTGAGTTTAAGAAAGATGGTGTATGAGTTTAAGTAAGATGTGTGAGTGTGAGTTTAAGTAAGATGTGTGCGTGAGTTTAAGAAAGATTGTATATGAGTTTAGGTAAGATGTGTGTGTGTGTTTAAGAAAGATGGTGTATGAGTTTAGCTAAGATGTGTGTATGAGGAGAAATTCTACCACAACTCAGTTTTTATCTCTTTCTTCATTGTTCTCTCTAAATATTTTGTTCTGTGAGTGTCAGTCAGTCAGTCTGCATATTTATTTGGAAAATGTTTAAAGTATCTACCGACCTAGAAGTCTGTTGGTTGTACACTTTGATGTCTCTGACAGAACTAGGACCAAGAGAAGAAACAAAAGATCACTTGGACATCGACCTGAAAACAACAAAATAAAAAGAAAACCACCACGCACACACACACACATCAACAAAACACGCACACACACATCAGCAGACGCTACGTTTTAGGTCAAAGTAACATTATTAACGGATCACTTCAGCTACTGGTCCAGTATTCCCCCAGAGAACAGACCGATATATATTTTTTTTTTGTATTATATTTAGTTCCACCTCTCCTCTTTTGGTCCATTTCATCTTCGCTCTGATTTTCGGATTGTTTCGTTCATTTGTTGCTTTGTATCGTGGGTGACAGTTTTGTATCGTCTTGTGAGTGCAAGGGCTGTTCACATATAGGTCAGTTCTGTTTCAAACCTACTCACGATAAATGTTCAATGTACTAACGGCCAACACAGTGTTTCGTAATGTTAAACAAAGTCTAACACACATGTCCGCTAAGGGTAACATATCTTATCTTATAAAATACAGACGTTACTTCAAAAAAGATGATTACGTTCTAGGCGTCATGCATGTAGTCATACATGTTAACCAATAATTGAAATTCTGCCCCGCTAAATGTAATACATATCCGCTAAATGTAACATACGTCCGCTAAAGGTAACATACGTCCGCTGATATTAGCTTGTTTTCCCTTTTTAACTGTAAGGCTAAATTGAAATGTTAAAAAAAAAAAAGAGAAAAAAAAATAAAGTTAGAAAAAATGACAACGGTTTGATATAAGTGTGTTTTGTTTAACTAAGAAAGAAAAAAAAAAGGGGGGGGGGTACAATAAGATAAACAAAGTTGGAGAAAGAGAAGGTGGGGGAATGAACGAGTAAATGGAGGAGTGAGTGGGAGGACAATTGAGTAAGACGGAGAGAGTGAGGGAAAAAGAAAGAGTGATAATTAATAAATCCATTAAAGACTTGAATATAAGCTTCCTCCATCTTGCGGTATTTCAGGTGACATCTCCCTGATATAGACATGATAATGGGTTCTAGCTTCACTACACTGATCTATATACAACTCGGGCGTCACTCTGGTGACGTCAGCAAACCGAAAGCACCGGATGTTGCTGACGTTCTAACAATTACCTAATAATTTTTTTTTAACGGATAACTTTTTTTTTTAAATATTCAAAATATTTCTTAAAAAGAAGGTCGAAGGCTGGGTGATAAATCAACAGCAGAATAAATCAACAGCAGAATAAATGCAAGAACAATAAGAAATGATAACAAAATAAAGAATAGGTGGAACAGTCTGCCCTGATTGTTGCTATAGAGTACACACATGCTGATGTATGGACTTTGTTTACCCCTCTGGACTAGACGCAAGTCAATAGGATTTTAATCATCAGTAGAAAACAAGAAAAACATTTTTTAAAAAAATACAATTTCAAAAAAAAAAAAAAGCGCAACTATTAAGCGTAATTGAATTAATTAGTCTGGACCAGTCTTATACTTTTATACACAATTGACCTAGACATAATTCATCTGTGCGATTAGAAATATTTTTACCAATTGTTTTCGTTTAGTTTTTAGCTTTCTCAATGCGCTATGATCCTATCACTTGTCTCACTGCGCTATGATCCTATCACTTGTCTCACTGCGCTATGATCCTATCACTTGTCTCACTGCGCTATGGTCCTATCACTTGTCTCACTGCGCTATGATCCTAGCACTTGTCTCACTGCGCTATGGTCCTATCACTTGTCTCACTGCGCTATGGTCCTATCACTTGTCTCAATGCGCTATGGTCCTATCACTTGTCTCACTGCGCTATGATCCTATCACTTGTCTCATTGCGCTATGATCCTATCACTTGTCTCACTGCGCTATGATCCTATCACTTGTCTCACTGCGCTATGGTCCTATCACTTGTCTCACTGCGCTATGATCATATCACTTATCTCACTGCGCTATGATCCTATCACTTGTCTGGACCAGTTGGAAAAAAAAAGGGGGGGGGGGGTATCTTGATGAATGTTTACATGGTCGTTTTTTTTTAATGCATAAAAAAATGTTCACCCAGGGCTAGAGTCCTTAAGGGGACTAATGTAACTTATACAACCACATTTGTCAAATACGATTTCTTTCCCTTGTTCAAGATAGCAAACAAAATAACTAATTACCACTAGTTCATTAACGAATTGGTTATTTTTTAAATTGATTCTTGTGTTGTCAGGTACAAGAGATAAGAGTGCGAAACTTCAGCTTGATCCGAGATTGCGTGTGGGAGAAATAACGTGTACAAACTTTGTACCATAGAGACAGAGTGAGTTGATAAAAGCTTTGTAGAAATAAAAAGTACTCATTTCAGAACGGTTTAGTTTATAGACTAAATGAATTTCTTAAGAATTAACATCTGACTTCTTTAAATGGAGAAAAATCTACGTTGAAACCATGTTTAAATGATAATAATAGAACATTGAGTCGATCTGTTGAAACATTAAAACAAAGGGAAAAGAAAAGTAGGAAGATAGAAACTACGCGAGGCAAAGAACGTGACGTCAAACGTCTCTAAATTGTGATGGACTGTGGAAGTTGGTAGAAATGTCCCAGCAGCAGTGCATACTATGACGTCATCGACAGCTACTCAGTAGCAACAGTGCATACTTTGACGTCATCGACAGCTACTCACTAGCAAATGTGCATACTATGACGTCATCGACAGCTACTCACTAGCAAATGTGCATACTATGACGTCATCGACAGCTACTCACTAGCAAATGTGCATACTATGACGTCATCGACAGCTACTCACTAGCAAATGTGCATACTATGACGTCATCGACAGCTACTCAGTAGCAACAGTGCATACTTTGACGTCATCGACAGCTACTCAGCCGCAGCAGTGACCAGAGCGGGACATCCAGCCCCCAAGGCTACACACTTTCTAATCCTATTACCCGGAAGCAGAAGACATTAAAACTGGCAGTGTGTGTGTGTGTGTGGCGGAACCGGAATTAGTCACTGTAATTAATTCATGCCAAGTCCAGTTAGGTGAAACATGGAACAAACACTGGACAGGTCAGCCTCTCTTTCTCTCTCTCTCTGGGTCTCTTTCCTACCTCTCTCTCGCCACACAAATGTCTCCTCTAGACCTCAATCTTTTATGCTACCTAATGAGCGTGTGTGTCGAAAGAGAGAGATAGAGAGAGAGACTAGCTACTGACATACACACAGTGACAAACACACACACATACAATAGTTAATATAAACAACACTGATCGTTCAGACGATGCGCCCCATCATTGGTGCACGTGCACACTGAGAGAGGCGAGTTATCCTCCCATATTTTGATTAAATCCGGACCTATCATTAGCCTGCCATTAGCCCGTGGGTATTTGGACGAGTTTATTCCGATATCAATGGAGGGGGGAGAGGAAGATGTGGAAATTGGACGCTAGACTTCTAAGAGGGTAGATTCAAGGAACTAGCTGTCTGACGTGTGTGGAAGAGTAAAAAAAACTGATGTCTTCCTTTGATGACTCGTGTCCAGAGCACAAAAGCCGTTCTCACACTACGAGGGCCTGAATAGACCAATGCATTTCTTTATTTTTCTTTTTGGTTCAATCCAATGGTTAAGTAAAGACCGGACAATGTTTATTTCAAGAGTTTTCTCAAAATAAGACCTTTGGTGGGAAGTGCAAGCTGATGCACAACATCACTGGCCTGAAGACCACACTTCAGACCTCCACAAGCATTTTAATAGTTCAGATGTACGAAATAAACTCTGTTCCAAAGTAGTGTCTACAAAGCATAGAAATAAGATCGAATCTGGACAAATACAAATAATATTACACAAATAACACAAGTAGGAGGTGGGATAGTTTAGTATTACCGTAAGTTCACAAAGGTCAACAAAATGACGCTTCAGCGCTAAAAATAATGGGAACTGCGATTTTCCAGCTAGGCGTCACGTGAGATTTGTCGAGGATACCAGTTATTATGCGGTTAGATTTCCACCAATTCTATCTCTGACTGATCGAAGTGTTTTCTTCTGGCTTTAACTTCATCCAACCCATGATCATTGTGATTGAAGGGTTGGGGTTCGAATCATCTGACTTGTTTTAATTATTCTTCGCAATGTGAGTCATTCATTGTCATACTACCTCCTTTAAATCCCTCCCACCTGCTCTCTCTCTCTCTCTCTCTCTCTCTCCCTCACTCTTTTAACTTCTTTCACTTCTTAGCTCACACTTTTTATTATCTCTCTCTCTTTTCCTTTCTCTCTCTCTCTCTTTTTTTTCTCTCTCTCTCTTTTCCATTCTCTTTCTCTCTTATTTCTCAAGACACACACACAAAGAGGAGGATGTTATCGAACACGGGGAGGTGGGGGGTGGGGGTTGATGCGGCCCATCTTGCCCTCGATCCAAGACATTAATGGTGGCGCTGATAGAGAATGGGCGTGGCAATTTAGGACCAATTTAGAGTGGGATGAAAAGTTCTGGAACAAAAAAAAAAAGAGGGGGGGGGGGAATCATTTCTGGAAGCAGGCCTACTGTGTGCGTGAGTTGTTTTTCAAATCAAGGATAAGAAGAAACAACATATGAGATGGGGGTGGGGGTGCGTTCCGGGAACGTGTTGGGGTCACAGAGGGTCAATGTTGCATGTATATTTCGCCTAGTGTCCAAATAAAACACGAGCCCAATGTTGGAGGGCTAATAAATCTTTAGAACTCTTTTTGTTTAGAAAACAGGAGCGGACATAAGATCTTACCCCCCTCCCCTTTTTCCTCAAAAATATACAAGAGTCGATTGATAATTAAATTCTTAAAATCATCGGATGGTATGACTCTAGGTAAAACTTAGCTTAGCCTAGTTTACAGAGAAATCAGTTCAAATCTTGCCTTGCTAATACATACATCTAAATCGCGACTAATTTAAGATCAAGGATTGTGGGACTTAATCCACGACTCCAGTGGCGCTATTTCAAACAACATTTTGTGGATAGTGTAGTGTGTGTAGTGGCATTACCTACTGCTCGACACATGCGCTCAGTAGGCACCTGGACACGACGTACGCCACCGGTTTTTTTAAGAAGGACAGAGCGACTGTGGTGTTTTAAGATGGTCAGTGAGACTGATGTGTTTTAAGATGGACTGTGAGACTGAGGTGTTTTAAGATGGACAGTGAGACTGAGGTGTTTTAAGATGGACTGTGAGACTGAGGTGTTTTAAGATGGACAGTGAGACTGATGTGTTTTAAGATGGACAGTGAGACTGAGGTGTTTTAAGATGGACAGTGAGACTGAGGTGTTTTAAGATGGACAGTGAGACTGAGGTGTTTTAAGATGGACAGTGAGACTGAGGTGTTTTAAGATGGACAGTGAGACTGAGGTGTTTTAAGATGGACAGTGAGACTGAGGTGTTTTAAGATGGACAGTAAGACTGAGGTGTTTTAAGATGGACAGTGAGACTGAGGTGTTTTAAGATGGACAGTGAGACTGAGGTGTTTTCCAGATAAAGTATGAAAGACTGAAACGTAAAAATGAATATCTACTCAGGCAGACAACATCTTTGCATTGGATGTAAAGATCTATGTATGTGCGTATAGTCGTTGAAACTTTTTCTTAAACTTCAGACTCATTGACAATGCCATAATACTGCAGGACATTTGTCCGTTTTGAATGTAATGTGTCAGTGTGTTGGCCTCACAATCATGCTCTTTAAAATAGCTTAAAAACATTAATGTAATCTTATTGTCAAACGGAAAATGTCTCATGCCAACAATTATAACTGAGGGCTACATAGCAATAGTGAATTTTTTTGTTGTTAAATCCCATAGCCTCAAATGTCTATGTCGGAAAACCCATTTCCAGCACAAACAATCGCCACGATGTTCGCCACAGGTAAATGTGTAGTATTCCCTGTCTTGGTTTTAGTCTACTAATGAGAGTTCTCTGATGTCAACACCGTCTTCCTTACTTGTTGAGTCTTCAGCCAGCCAGAGCTCTAGGTTAAATATAGACTTATTGGCTGGCAGGGGCTAGAGTTAGAACAAGCGCTTGTCTTGAACTGTGTTCTAATGAATGGAGTCTCTGGTCTGTGCACACATTGATTTTTGACCTAAGGTATAGTCAGGGCTCAGTGGCTCTTCTCTTCAAGTAAAGATTCTAGTCTAAGGTATAGTCAGGGCTCAGTGGCTCTTCTCTTCAAGTAAAGATTCTAGTCTAAGGTATAGGGCTCAGTGGCTCTTCTCTTCAAGTAAAGATTCTAGTCTAAGGTATAGTCAGGGCTCAGTAGCTCTTCTCTTCAAGTAAAGATTCTAGTCTAAGGTATAGTCAGGGCTCAGTAGCTCTTCTCTTCAAGTAAAGATTCTAGTCTAAGGTATAGGGCTCAGTGGCTCTTCTCCTCAAGTAAAAAGGCTAGTTTAAGATTAAGTGTTGACACTGCCCTTGAGGTATTTTTACAATCTATTGCCTTGCTTTATTGGTGGATGTTTGTCGAAAGTTGGAAGTACAAGAGCGCAGCATCAATGTGGAATGGGGCAGAGGCGCGTTGGATAAATAAAAAAAAGAGAAGAAAATAGAAAAGACAGTGGATGTCTGATGGAGATAGTTTGTATTTCATTCTATCTTGAAGATGTTTGCTACTTAATGACTTTCATGAAGGTACTCGGAATTAAAAGTAATGAAAGTTCTTGTCAGAATTGTCAGTTATTTTAATTGACGCAAAATGTCGTGGGTTCGATCCCCTTACTGGTCATTTTTTTTTCTTCATTCAAATTAGTTTACACTATTATTTTAACTTAATATGGTACTAGATTAAATATATATATATATATATACTTGCTGAAATACCGTATGTAAGGAACAGCAAGGGTTGGTAGAGGTGCCATTAAAAAGATTGACTGCGACAATGCATTTCAAATAGTATTATATTGAAGGTTTCTAACATAATATTCCAGATGAGTTCTGAGTCTCTACTAAATAATATGAGAGTCCACCATTTCTAAGCAAAGATCTCATTAGATATTCTATCCAATCCTCCAAGTGGTAAAGAAAGCATATCAGCTGTACGAGCCTTGGCGAGTTGTCAATGAAGTGCTAGGTAACTCGTGTAGATCTCGTCTAGTTTCAAAGGGAGAGGTCAAGGAGAACGGCTAAGACGAAACAAAAAAAGATAGAGGGGGCAAAGGGAGATAAGCAAAGAAAGATAATTGAAAGGGAAGTGAAAGTGATGAGATGTGTGTAATCAGGGTCCAGGTCTGAGCCAGTATCTGCTGGACGGTGCCCTAAATCTGTAAGAGGATTTTCCACAACGCTCAAGTCCGGTCAATAGACGGACCTTCGAGACGCAAAGGTTCAGCAGTAGGTCTCAGGTCAAGCTATTACAAATTACTTTTGTGGGTTGGTCAAACAACAACCGATGTTTAGTTAATCGAGCCAAGGGGGTTTCCTCCCTTTGGTGTAGGCTGTTCATAGTTGATAGTTATAAGTTTTATCTCTCCTGTTATATTTTTTTTAAGAAATCTGAAATCTAGTTTAAAGAATGCTGATCAAGATCCTTTTTTTTTTCTTTTAGTTTAATGTGTGTTTTAAAGTAAAAAAAAATATCTAGGCTGTACCTTAAATTAAACGTAATGGAAGCGAGAACAGTTAGAACAGTTTATGCTTATATAGTAATATTTACCATTAAATTCAATCAATGAAGAAGACATAGCCATTTTTCCAACTACTCAAAGTTCTGAAAGTTACTTCAGGTTTCGAAATTACTTCAAGATTCGGAAGTTACTTGAAGTTTAGTTTCGGAAATTACTTAAAGTTTCGGAAGAGTAAGTAGTCCTAGCACAAACTCTTTTGCAGAAAGCCATAGGGTGGCAGTGAGCAGGGTTCAAACTTCGGACCATCGTATGATAGCCAGAATCGCAAGCCACAGAACTACAAGTAGATAGGTATTGATTGTGTTGTAGCTAAACAAAGTAGTCATGTACAAACACAGTCAAAATTATAGATATAATAGCGTGCAAACCCATACCCGACACAATCTGGAGTCCTTAACAGGCGTAGACGCCCCTGACGCCCGAGAGAAAACAGATAAGTCAGTATTATGATGAGAGTTGTCTCCACTGATTTCACGAGATTTTTTAAAATTAGAAATCTGTTAAGATTCGGGGGAAGGTCTAATAATGGAATAGACTATTACTGTCTCCAGACTGTCTTCCTTATCTTGTCTGTCTCTGTCTCTACAGACTCGTCTAAGTCTTTCATTGGGAAATGGGTAAGTTTCTTTTTTTTTTTATTTCATAAACTGAAGCAATAAAAGTTTGCTTTTATTTTTTTCCCCTTCGAATCCACCATCACCAAAAAAAAAAATATTTTAAAGGGGAAGTAATTCTTTTAGTTTAGTAGATATCGATCGGTTTGAGTGTTCTGCCCCTTCGTGACGATTACTTCCAACTCTAGAGTATTCAAAGAACTTATCAACATGCTTGTGTTCGGTGGTTTATCAGTATCGAGGCCAGCTCGTGAGCTGCTACACTAAACACAAACACTAAAATAAGCACTGGGGTGTCACACAGCAAACTGATGAATTCATAACTTAAGAATAACTGTTGCAGTATTCTCCCTTACTGGCATGAATCATAGACATTACAACTAAATATATGTTTTTGTATTCTGAAGCCGCAGTCAGATGCCCTCTTCTATTTCAGTTACAGCAAGTTGGCGCCTAAGCTGGTCTTTAAAGTGTGGGGCACCTCTGTTGCGTCGTGGGGTACCTCTGTTACGTCAACCACCTTTCAGTTCATCAGAAAAATAGACTGAAAATACCACGACGTAGTGACCATTCAATTCTGTTGTCATCCAGAAGAAAAAGGTGAGGTACGGGATGTACAGTTACTAGCAACAACATAAAGTGTTTGGGTTGTTACTTTGACGAGAGACGCTAGATCCAACGAGATTTACAGAGGGTTACAAATGTATGAGTCTTTTTAGTTGAAGTTTCGCCAAAAATCATAAAAAGAGCAGGAAAGTTGACAAGAGGGTCAATCAATGTGTTAGTTTATCCTTAACTGTGGACATTTATAATAACCACATGACAATTCTTAATTAACTTCAGTCAAACTGTAAGATCATGTTTCTACATCCTGAGGTCAAGTTTTCATACTTTCTAACATCTTATTACTAATTCCAGTCTTGAGTGACCAAATTATTATGGACATTAGTGGACAGGAAGTACACATTAGATCTCCTTGGGTCACATAGAGGAAAAGAATATGCCCATGAGAAGGTCGGTTGAGGACAAACGGGATCTCAAATCTTGTGGCGGCTTCTCCCCACCCTCCTACCTTGTTCAAATTCAACACTAATCCCCCCCCCTAGCCCCGGGGACATGACCCGTGCAGTAGGTCAGAAGAGATGAATCGATAGAGCAGCAAAGAACAACAAAAACGTCCAAGATAAGAGCAGCTGGCCAGCGTCCACACGTCAATACCGTTTGTTGATCTTGTACTGTCCACTAGTAATAGGCCTGTAAGAGTCGATTAGGGGGAAGCGGGGGGAGGTACGGACGAAGTGACCAGTATGCAGTGGTTCAGCCATGTAGCTAGAAATAGACAAGTGACTACTAAAAAAAAAAAGTCATCACACATTTCCATGTTCTCTATAGAGTGTATTGGATAGTAACTGATATTCATATAACAATAAGCTCGCAGATATTTAAATAATACCAAACTTTTACAGGAAGTTTAAAGCCATAGAAATAATTTCGCTATTACCTAGACCTTATAATTTAACTTTCTTAAAAACAGTTTATGAAAGACAATTTAGTTAAATAAAATTTGGTGTCAGTTTTCCGCCTTGTCAAAAAGTGCCTAATTATCCGGTGCCTAAATTTCCGGGTGCCTAATTATCCGGGTGCCTAAATTTCCGGGTGCCTAAATATCCGGGTGCCTAAATTTCCGGGTGCCTAAATTTCCGGTGCCTAAATATCCGGTGCCTAAATTTCCAGATACCCTCAAACCACACAGGGTCAAAACATGCGCTCATACAACTCGGTGTATCCGTAGCGACTAAACGACGATGTTGTATGGTGGATCTATTGGCCAAGTATTACCATTTAATACGAGTAATATCCCATGAATCTATGCAGCGATCTAGGGTTATATTTACTTTGACATAATATTGTAGACTAATGTTCACAGTTGGCTATTCACTCGGGTTGGTATTGACAACTCGAAAATGTGAAATGTCATGAACCATTATCCAGCCCAGCTGATCTTAACTCCATACATTTGTGCTAAAGTAGGTGATGATATGTTCACTCTTCAACCCATGCTCAATTAAAGTTGCTCAAACCACGAGCCTACACTCCGAGTAACTTGACACAATATTAGCTGAGTGCCAGGCGAGTAACATCCCTTCAGTACACAATAAATAACTCAGTAAGACTCTTCAGGTAGCCGTACATGTCTGGGATGTCTTATCGCCTCTCTGTGTACTCACGCCAAACGTCATCATCACTGGACATCTGTCAGCACGTGCGTAAAGTGGATGCCACGAAACTTGTCAAACAGATGCTCAGGAGAGAAGTGATTCAGGAGAACTGACCAAAGGTCATGAGTATTTGCCCTTCCGATAGTTACAATGTCAACGAAACAATGTAACAAAACGAATGTGAGTGTAGCTCGTGTACCTCTCTAGTCTCACACTGGATATGATTTGGCAAACAGCATTTCAATAGAGATTAAATATTAGACGCGTTAGTTTACTAACCATAAAACATGGATTGTTAGTGTCACAAACATTTGCATTGGTTCATATTATATAGACTATATTAACGAAACCTATCCAGATAACAATTTTTAGATTGAAACGGAACAGCAGAGAACATTGTGAAAAAAAAAGGAATCCTGTGTCAGATGTAGCTGTAGCCAGCAGTGAATCCTGTGTCAGATGTAGCTGTAGCCAGCAGTGAATCCTGTGTCAGATGTAGATGTAGCCAGCAATGAATCCTGTGTCAGATGTAGATGTAGCCAGCAGTGAATCCTGTGTCAGATGTAGATGTAGCCAGCAGTGAATCCTGTGGCCAGCCATGGATCAAGAAAGTTTTACATTGACAGCTCTAGGCAGAGCTTCACATAATACATCAAATAAACAAAACTACAGCGTGCCCGACAAGCGTTCAAAGTTGTGTTAGTGAAGCGCTGTCCCTCGTCCTGTCCTCGAAGAACAGAAAGATAAGAACGGGACATCAGCTAGTGCATGGAAGAGATCATAAAACATGAGGGAAGCTTGGGACAAAGCAAACCAATCCATTAGATCTCGATCTACTTCTCATGTGTTTTCATCCATGGTGCTTGCACTCTTTATTGAACCTTTGGGCGAGAGGATCAAACGAAAGTTTTCAAACGATACAAACTTACTGTCCTAATTGTTATTCAGGCAAGACTGATAATGGCTACAGAATTTTACTTAAAAGAGGTTTATAATTAATGAGAAGAGAAATAATTTATACATATCATGCTGGAAACTGTCAAAAAGAATATATATTTATATATAAAGATACGTTAAAACATTTAGATTCGTTAAAAACATTTGAAACATCACTACACACATAAACAAAGACATACAACAAACAAAGACATAGACATACAACACATGATGTCGGATTGTCAATATCTTTTCTAGTTTGCGAGATCTAAACGGGACGGACGGACAGACCACACAAAACTAATAGCGTTTATGCCCCTTTCGAGGGCCGCTAAAAAAAGATAGCAATGTACTTGTTGAACACACTCGAATATCATGCAATGACTGAGCATTAGATTTGGAACTATTAGCTAATAAGCTGCAGCCATTGGATCGAACAGAGAACTCATAATTGATGTGTACAATATAACGCTAATTATATAATAATCACTCATCTAGTTAGTTTATTGAATTAGGCCATTAATCAACAAATATCTCTACGTCATTCAATCGAATATCAATGAAGTGGATGATTCCACACAATGAAAGATACGCGACCATTGTAATACAAGGAATTTTTTTGTTTTGGATTGGTTATGATCTCGTGGTTGAAGTATGAAGGTACCAGGAGAGGACGCTGTACACATTCGCTCATTAATCAGTCTGCTAACGTTACACTGGCTATTCTCTGATCATTTCAACAAGAACCGAAGCATCGTTACGAGGGCGGAAATAACTGAAACCTTAGACTCGTACAGACAACAAAAAAAAACGAACACAAAAAAAACGTTAATGATTAACATTTCCATTAATGAATATTTAAACATTTAATTAGGCACCTGAGACGAAAAGGGCTACAGAACATGCCGGGGGCCGCACGTCAAGAAGCGAAACGAGGGAAGCTGAAGGAGAAGAACAGGGCGGGGGCCCTGTCAGGGGACGTATGAAACTAACTCTCTCCTTTACAGACATTGTAAATATTTCATCCACGTTGTTTTTTTTTCCCTCCAAGCTTTGTTTGAGTAGAATATAGTCCCAGTGTCACAGATGATTGTAGTCTTGTTACTGAATGAGAACAACACGAGCCATGCATAGAACGACTAACGCGGAGAAAGAAAAGAGTAGTTACTGCAGGAAGTAATACCCAGGTAAGTCAACAGGAGACCACGTGATGACAGCTTTGTCTCTAGACATCGAGTCCAAACGTTGTAGTTCCCCAGTGTTGCTAGGTGATATCAAAACAAAACTGGACAGACTTCCTCTACAGGGATCGCATTTAATAACACAGTGCTTTCTGGTCTGTGTGTGTGCGGTGGGGGGATTTCGACATTTAAAATTGAAACCATTTACTATCTACACGTAAAAATTAACCCATTGCTGAGTGGTAAAGCGCCTGGCTTTCGAACCGAGCTGTCCCGGGCTCGAATCATGATAAAGAGAAAGATTTTTAATTTCGGGGTTTTTCAGGACGCCCCTGAGTCCACCGAACTTGGGATAAAGCAAACATGGGTACCTGAGTTTAGTTTGGGCAAGTAAAGGCAGTTGGTCGTATGGCTGACAACATGACAAAAGAAACCTTTGTATGGCTGACAAGATGACAAAAGAAACCTTTGTATGGCTGACAACATGACAAAAGAAACCTTTGTATGGCTGACAACATGACAAAAGAAACCTTTGTATGACTGACAACATGACAAAAGAAACCTTTGTATGGCTGACAACATGACAAAAGAAACCTTTGTATGGCTGACAACATGACAAAAGAAACCTTTGTATGGCTGACAACATGACAAAAGAAACCTTTGTATGACTGACAACATGACAAAAGAAACCTATGTATGGCTGACAACATGACAAAAGAAACCTTTGTATGACTGACAACATGACAAAAGAAACCTTTGTATGGCTGACAACATGACAAAAGAAACCTTTGTATGGCTGACAACATGACATATAAAACCTTTGTATGGCTGACAACATGACAAAAGAAACCTTTTTGTGACTGACATGACAAATAAAACCTTTGTATGGCTGACAACATGACAAATAAAACCTTTTATCTACCCCAGAGATCGCAAGGTCTGAAAGGGCAAAACTTTTTGACTTACTTTAACAACTTATAACCACGTCTTTTTTTTTTTCAGTGCTGTGGTCAACTTACATCTTTCCCATATGCTGTGGTCAACTTACGTCTTTCCCACACGCTGTGGTCAACTTAAGTCTTTCCCATACGCTGTGGTCAACTTAAGTCTTTCCCACACGCTGTGGTCAACTTACATCTTCCCATATGCTGTGGTCAACTTATGTCTTTCCCATACGCTGTGGTCAACTTAAGTCTTTCCCATACGCTGTGGTCAACTTAAGTCTTTCCCATACGCTGTGGTCAACTTAAGTCTTTCCCACACGCTGTGGTCAACTTACATCTTCCCATATGCTGTGGTCAACTTATGTCTTTCCCATACGCTGTGGTCAACTTAAGTCTTTCCCATACGCTGTGGTCAACTTAAGTCTTTCCCATACGCTGTGGTCAACTTATGTCTTTCCCATACGCTGTGGTAAATCTACGTCTTTCACAGTGCTGTGATCAAGCTACTGTCGGACATTCTTTTTTCTGGATCTAAGAGCTCCTTGTATCAAAGCAGACATTTGTTGGCCGAAATAATACCCAGCTTCCTCCTCCCCACACGGCACCATCATGCACTTCAGGTAAGATGACCTAGTCCACTCTGCATGACATATGAGGGAATTGAGGCATTCATTTACAGAAAGGGAGAGAAATACTGGTGTCGCTATTTATCGAATTATTGGGAAGTTTGTTGAGACTATAGTAAATATTAATTATTAAAGTAAACACACATTGACCACACAAAACTAAGTGACCACACAGAAGAGGAGCGAAAATCATTGAAAACGTTAAGATTTGGAAAAGGTTTGAGATGAACAGATGTGTCGAGAAAGAGATAAGCTCCATAAAAAAGAGGTGGACTCTTGCAATAGAACATTTTATAAACTAATAAGATAATATAAGAAAGATGGATGGCATCTGTGAAAGAAAATGTGGTATTTTCCTAGTGAGATAGAGGTAGGAAAGACCAAGATAAATGTAGGACACTTAAATGGTGAGTACTCACCTTTGGCCAAATGGTTCAAACCTCGACAAAGTTTCGTTGAAGATGAATCTGAAAGAAAAGAAGAAGAACCTGTATCTCCATGTTGACAACTTGTGTTACAAACGTGAAAGTTGCTACGAAACACAGTCTTGAGTTCTTCATAAATAGATGCACATTGATTAGCATAAACAGTACTGAACATGTCATTCTGTGGAATAATGCTCAGTGCTAATGTTCAGTGCTGTAAGCAAGCAAGTCTATTATACATTTAGCTTTCATACGTGGACAGGGCTCGATGTAACTAGTTCATGGAGGGGGGAGGAACCTGGACGTTGATCTCAAAAACGGCTCAAACGATTTTTATAGAAATCTAGCTTCATTAATTTTTAAGAGAAAAACAATCGCTCTATAAGTTGCTTAAAGGAGGCATTGTGTTTTTTAAAAAGTAGTTTTAATTTTTTTCTTGTTTTAGTATGAAAATGCAAACAAACACACACACACACACAGAAACACACTGATATCTTTAAAATGAAGATATAACTGAACCTCGGCTTGATCAAGGACACGAAATGTCTGACGTAATTGTCCATTTCCGTGGAAGTGTAACTCACCGCCAGTGGTGTATCAAATCACAAAACTGGAACTATGAATCTACCATTTCCAGGACGCAACAACAACTGACAGGTGTAGTCACTACATACGTGAAATAATAATAAGTCATTAGGTCAAGCAAAGTTCTTGACAATAACATCGCGATGTTTTTTTTTAAAAGTATTTATAGCTCTCAGTGCTTGTATAGTTAGTACTAGTATCGATTCGCTTCTAGTTCTGTTTGAATGTTCTAACTGGATCTAACCTGTTCAAACCAAACTTGTTCTTTATGCCACCAAACCTCATGATGACTCTTTAAATCCCAGAGAATTATGCCTTTATCAAACAATCATCCTATGAAATCACACACACACCAGAAATAAATCACTTGAGCTCTGAAGAGAAAAAAAAAAAGATGGTTCCCATCCGCCTCTGTATGCAATTGTTCACGAGTCAATATTTTGTTGTCCGCTCCTGGGAATATGTCACTCGAGGGACCACAGTACTCGCTCTCACAGCCCTAAAAACGAGGGACCAGAGTACTCACGCTCACAGACCTTATAACGATGGACGAGACTTGAAACTTTCCTCAGTTTGGATGGGAAAAAAAAAAGATTTCTCCCAAAACCAAAATCAATGGAAGCTCTCGATAGTAGGACTGAATGGTTGTAGTATAAACTCAGTTGTACTGGTAGACTTCTTCAAGTCACGAGCCAGAGAGTCGAGGGTACTAACACAACACACTATTGTTGAACAAGTCTCTTTTTTTACCTCTGCTAGCTCCATTCAATACGTTCTTCCTTTTCTTTATTTCCCTTAGAATTCCTGTCTTCAGATGTGGTCAGTGTTTCATCACTAGTAAACTATCCATTCCAAGTAAGGACGATTATAATACCTTCTGTCCATTTTCAAAGAATGCATTGTCAGGTAGATTACATATAATTGACGTGTATTCAACTGTTTGGACGCCACAGTCCACGAATTACTGGACAAAGCGTGGGACCTTTTAAACTAAATATTAGGTTACGTCCGGCTAGTTTCACAGTCGAATTATCGCCCGTAAATGGGATTAAGCCAAGGAATGTACGACCAGGTCACTGAGACCTGCGGTTTTTTCTTGTATGTTCAATGATTTACAACCTTCATAAAATCTCTCGACTCTGTGTTAGAACTTTCGTTACGTTAGACCAAGGTTGGGGAGGTCGAGAGAAACTATAGAATAGGACAGTCAAGCAACCAGACGTTGGTGAATAGCCACATTAAGAAATACCGGACCTGACCAAACAATGACTGCGACATTTAGTACAACAAATTCGTAGATGCTAATGACGCAACAGACACTTCTTAAAAATAAAATTCTAGGCCAGAGAAAATGACTTGAACAATGAAACCAGAGAGATTATACTGAACAATTTTATTGAGGTCAATTTGATCACAAAACTAGGTTGATATGGAACTATATAATACATATAATTGTCTATCAAAAAAAGTTACACTAAATCACTCTAAAACCATTTTACGTCACGTGTTGCTCTGTAATTCTAGACGTAGTCAAAGCCTGGAGAATGTTATTGCATTGTTGAACCATCCCCTTGCTCACTGGGCGGTGTATTTAGTCACCATCCCCTTGCTCACTGGGAGGTGTATTTAGTCACCATCCCCTTGCTCACTAGGAGGTGTATTTAGTCACCATCCCCTTGCTCACTGGGAGGTGTATTTAGTCACCATCCCCTTGCTCACTGGGAGGTGTATTTAGTCACCATCCCCTTGCTCACTGGGCGGTGTATTTAGTCACCATCCCCTTGCTCACTGGGAGGTGTATTTAGTCACCATCCCCTTGCTCACTAGGAGGTGTATTTAGTCACCATCCCCTTGCTCACTAGGAGGTGTATTTAGTCACTCGACGTGAACTCGTACAAAGACAGATGGAAGAGAGAAAATGTTTCCTAGCGATTGCATGTATAACGTACCTAGAGGGCTCAACTCTCCCTTTCAGAACTCGCTGGTTCTCAGCATAACTTGACACGCGTTTCTCGGCATAAAGATAAATTAGCGGTTCTTAGGATACACACGTAACGCCGGCGGTAACTTAAGAGGTTCTCAAAAACGCAAACGCAGCATTAGTTCAGATGTTCTCAAGATGCACTTTAAATAAGAGGTTCTCAAGAGTTTATTAAACGCTATCTGACCATCAATAGTCATCACTGTGTAGAAAACAATGGACAAATAAAGACACGAAAAAAAAACCCACACACGCCTGTGGTGTCACTGTGGTCTGTTCCAACCAGTTCAACGACTGCTACAAAATAAGTGACCGCTAAGCTGATCAAATCTTGGGAGAAAACATCCTTTGACACCGTGTGGCTATTTCTGTTGACCATAATCCATCTAGGTTTCAAACAAAAGGCCAGGGCCTATAGACTATCCTACCATCTAAAAGTGGGAAAAAAAGTGACGTCGCGTCTCCTAGACAACAATGTGGGGCTTATGTCCCAGAATGTTTGGTAATATCTTTCTTTGTTCAACTCAGTAGAGAGACAAAACACTGAAACAACCGGGTTCAGTATCCGTCAAAGTTAAGTCTCGTTTTCATAACGAGGCGGACTGTAAATAGGAAAGCTGAATATCAAAGATTTAAAAAAAAAAGTTGTTACAAGAACATACAAAAAAAATTGTTTTCGTTGTAATTGTTTCCATCCGTTTTAACTTTATAATGGCGCGTTCAGAATTAATTGGTAGCAGTAAACAAGCGAAATTTTTTTTTTAAGTTTCTCTAAGGGGAAGAAACGCAAAACCACTGCCACATATCAATACTGCAGGAGTAAGATCCATTTTCTTTATGAAACAAATTAATAACTTACTACTAATTGATTAATAATTAATTAATGTTTTGATTGAATCATGTATTATCATCGACTATAAAAAATTATTCAAAAGTTCAACTTCATCCGAGAATGGGAAGTTGAAAAACGTGTATCCTTGTGGGAAGGTAGTCGAGAGGTAAAGTACGCTTGAACTTGGCTTGTCTACCTATGAAGGGGGCTCGAGGTTCGACACCCGGCTCGAGCAGAGCTGTGTTTACTGAGCGCCTAAAGGCAGCACGGAAAACTTTCTCCCAGATACCCCCTCCCCCCACTGGTCAACAAATGAGATAGGACCATAGCGCTCTGGGCTTGCAATAAGGTGAATGTAGCGCTACATAAAAGCTATAATTTATAATACGTAATAAATGAAAATAACTCCACATATACAGCCATATCTCTCAATAAGTAGAATTTATTTACAAAATAAAATAATAATAACAAAATCGGCCCCCGAAGTGATCCACCCAGGCAGGTAAAAAGGCAGGTTTCTATATTTTCAGAACGAATATCAGAATGAAATTCTGATGAAAGACAAATGACAGAGAAGAATGGAGAAAGAAGGTTGACGGATCTTGAGTGGTGCCTCAGCGGTCCAGCAGATCAAAGTATAGGTGAAAGTGAATGTTAAATTAGACGTGAACCCGGCCTAACTGATGTCTTCTAATGAATATCTATTTGATCTAATTGTTTTGTAAAGGGTCAATCTCTTATTCAGATCCTCAAGTAAAAAAAACACTTTTCCGAAAAAAAAATAAAAAATTTCGCAATCTCTTCTGTGTACTCGCAATTGCATTTCACGTGTTAATGTGAAAAACTACTTATTAATTGTTGGTTTAAATTATGTCCAAATTATATGCATACTAAATAGATTTTTTTCTCCTGAAATAAAAGAAAACTTATTTTGTGTGTAAATGTAGTAGTTAGTATGACAGAACTTACATAACTTAACAATACAAATGTAATAAAAATAAATTTTGACATAAAATCTAAAACCATTAGCATAAATGTGTTAAAAATATGGTAAGTGGCTATCTCCCTTTCTAAAGAGCCTCCCGTGTTTGTTACTATTAATAGTGAATAGTTGTAAAACTGGTGTATTTTTATGAAAAAAACTGCTTGCACAAGTGATTTAAAAAATTAGATTTTTCGCTTTCAGAAAAGTAAAAAACTAGCTGTTGCATCAGAACTTTGAATGGTCTAAAATATTATGGAGTTAGATTTTCACTATCTTTTCTAGTTTACGAGATCTAAACGGGACGGACGGACGGACGGACAGGCATTCTACATAAAACTAATAGCGTCTTTTCCCCTTTCGGGGGGCCGCTAAAAATAACCAATTATCAACAATTAATTAATTGGTTAATTTTTTAAAATTGATTCATGTTTTGTAAGGTAGTAATGGTTTAAAGTTTCTGGGAGAAATAACGTCTAGGAAATGTGTACCAGACAGACAGACAGGCAGTTAATGTAAACTTTGTGGTTTATTGCAGACACCTGTAACCCGAAGATCGAAAACATTTTGTACAAATATTTATAAATCTAATAGTCAACTTCTTTTCTAAATCATGGGTGAAAAGGGGGGGGGGCAGGCTAAAATAAGCTTCTTGTCCTCCCACTCCCCCCCCCCTCACCAGATGAGTGTAAACACTTTAAGTCAAGCCACTCTCGCCAATGTAACTCGAAGTCTTTCCATGTAGTTTGATTGTATTTGTTTTAACCGAGCCTTTCTCCGAGTGTTGGCGGGGTAAGTTATTTCTTCTGTAACTTCCGGCCCTCGGCATTAACTCGATTAACTCTGTACAATCCACTTGCTCCTTTACTAACTCCAGCAGAGTCCGCGCGAGAGTTCATATTCTCGACTTTTTTGGAGGTTGTGTGCCTTCCTATTGGTTAGTAACCTTTCAAAGGATTCTGCCCTCGAGGGAGGCTCTCAGAGTGGAGCGGCTGCTTGTACAATGGCATATGTTCGCGGCGAGATCACGCGACGTGAAAAGTCAGTCAATGAATTCCCGATAATTTGTGTATGACCTACAGCAGCCACGACCTTTTGACCACGACCAAAGTGAAATAAATTCACATGCGTGTGTTGTGTTCTGTCCAGAGGTGCACCGACAATGAAGTCACAACTTGACACATGGTATGGACAATGACTAATTGAACTGTCAATTACAATGGCGAGAAGACACGAGGCTATAGTCGTGGTCACCACCTATGTTTGGTGTTACCAGTTGAGAGTGCTGGTGACATCAAAGGACAATTACCTATATTCATTGGTTCACACCTAAAGATGAATGTGGCAATAATTTCTGAATCATCTTTTGTTGAGACCTTACACGAGGGCTTAATACTTTCTTTTTGTTTTGTTTTTGTGAGGAGGTTATGTTTTTGAAGAATTCGTGTGTTATTTATTCACATTGAAGCCAGACCCAAACTAGATGTCGCTTCTAAACCATTTTCCAGGAGACCCTGAGGTGTGTTCACTTTCAATCGCTGAGCTAAACGAATTAAACGGTCACTTGTCAGGATACACACATTTACAAGGCAAATGACCGTTTGTGGCGTCCATCTTTCTAAATCTGTAACAGATCTACTACATGCTGATGTTGTTGTTGTTTTTATATATATATCTGTATTAGTTAAAGTCGAGGCAGTAACTTGGTTGTTGTCAGCAACACTAACTCAACAATGTTCCCGAGAGTTCTCATGAAATAGTTTGAATATAACGAATCAATACAACCTCTTTGTATCTATCCAATCAAACGGTAAGGCGCTTGGCTTCCGAACGGGAGGTCCCGAGATCGCATCGTGATGAAAACTGGTATTTCAATTTGAAGATCTTTACGACACCTGTCCACCCAGCTGTAATAGTTACCTGGACATTGGGGAAAGTAAAGGCTGTTGGTCGTTGTGCTGATTACATGACACATTCGTTAACCATGAGCTATAGAAACAGATGCAAGGTCTGAAAGGGAAACTTTCCTTTACTGTTTTTTAATGTTTAGTTAATTTGTATAGTGTCTAATGTTTGGTTTGTATAGTGTCTAATGTTTGGTTTGTATAGTGTCTAATATTTGGTTTGTATAGTGTCTAATGTTTGGTTTGTATAGTGTCTAATGTTTAGTTTGTATAGTGTCTAATGTTTAGTTATTGTACGTAAAGCTAAAGCCATGATCAACACTTGCCTATATATGAATGGCTAAAATAATTTCAAACTTTGTGATACATGCTACATAAATCGATGTCCCTCAATGTCCTTGCGCATGTCACTGGGTGTATTAACATAGATCTTTGTTTCCTTCAGCACTTCTGGAGAGGGAGCCAACGGAAACAGGAAATCATTAAAATCTTGTATTCAAACTCAATAAAACTAAATATTTTAACGACAATAATTAGAGTTTTGAAATATGCAGAATTTTATTGAGACCGTATATTTGCCCTCGACTTTTACATTATGATTTATTTATTGTTACCAAAAAGTGTACTCGTTTCACTACGCAAAGCAACAGACATTTAAACAAATAGACAATATCCGCTCTGTAACGATGGAAGGCAATATGTCCTAGTGGAATATAATGTGGGGTTTGTTTTAAGATGGCCTGTTGTGTTTTGAATATAAAAACATTTTTCCACTTACAATCACACTGTGTTGCTAATATTTCCAGGGTAATTTATTCAATATATAAAGTCTCTGTTGACAGTGGAAGCCCAGCAATATAACCCCGTGGAATAAGTTGGGCTATTTCACGAATCGTTTGGCCTGAAGTTAAACACCGAGTTTATGGGAGAAATCCTAGTGTCCAGTCAGCGAGGTCGTGTTGACAATAGACCAGAGCCAATCTATTGAATACATTGTAAAAACAAAGTCACACAGGCCTGTTGACCACCACTGTCTCAGCTAGCCCCTCCTTCAACAAGTAGAAATATCTTGAGGTTAATGTGACATTTCTGACTGTAAGTAAATGACAAAGAAACCTTTTTTTTTTCATTGTTCATTTCATATCGTTCTGTCGTGGTACTCCACTGATAATGAAACGTTTTTAAAGATTTATTTCGTTTATAAACTTTTATAAAGTTGTTATTTTCCTTGATTAATCTTGACATTGAACTCCCTAAGACTTGACCATGTGTCCTAATGTTTAAGCCTTACGTTGTTGCTACGTCGGTGCAGGTTGAGAGAGAAGTCGACCAGTGGAAGGGTTGAATGGTGAGACGTACAACTGGACGTAGCTTGGTTACAGTTTAGACTCAACGGCTTGGTTAACCTGAAGACCGCCCAATATCCCGGGAAATGGACAAGGTAACTACTGACCACAGACGTCGGTCTGGTCAGTCTTTAAGGCTTGAAATAAAAACATACACAATAAGCGGTCTTTATTTTTACATACATACATACATATTGCTCCTTCTGCATACATACATATTGCTCCTTCTGCATACATACATATTGCTCTTTCTGCATACATACATATTGCTCTTTCTGTCTACATACATATTGTCTATCTCGGAAGACAATGGATGCGCCTAGATCAAGACGATCAAATCAACTCTTGTGTATTTAGAAAATAAAAAAAACTCATTTCTAATGTTAAAAGTTGAGATTTACTCTTGAAATGAGAAAGAAATGTATGACAGAACACTGTCAGGATAAAGTAAAGATACATTTGTACTCAATCACGCCGTCAATACCAGAACTACAAATTATACTTTTAAAAAAGCGTTATTTTGAAATAGACTCATAAATCTTGAAAACAGAAATACGAAAAATCTGAAAAGAGCTAAGAAAAGACAACTACTCATAACTCAAGCCCTCGACAGTAACTTACGAGGACTGGGCTCGGGTACAACGATGCATGAGATTTAAAAAAGAAAAAAAAGAAGATGCAATTACCATCTCCCTGGAGCGCCATTCGAAGCACCTAATGATGTAACCGCTCCCAGATGAGTTAAACGATGCTCAAATCGAGACTCAACCAGTCGTGAAATCCTACCGAAACAGTTACTCGGCTAAGCTCGGCTGGGCAACAAAGAAGAATTACTCTGCGTTATCACTTGAAATATCACGAGAGAGTCGATTTAAATATTTCCCACACTGAAACGTTTTCTGACAGGAGTTCAACTTCAACCAAATATTGATAGTTCAAAAGAGACAAACAGAGACATACAAAACTGGTGTGAAACTCGTCTTGATGGTCCAAAATATATACACTCTAAATGTTATAAAATACAGATCTAGATATACTCAAAGCTGGCCTACAACACACAGATACTAATATACACAAAGAGTATACATCTATTAATAGACATTGTACATTGTAGTTTTTAGGTTAACCGGAAGATACAGCAAGTCTTAAAAGATAAATAAACTCTATGGAAATGATAATCATAAATGACAATGTCACAGATGCCAGGCCACAGACCATAATTTTATGAGCTAAATCTAGAATGTCTGAAAAGGTGGAAACATCTGATGGAGCACTTGAAGTCAACTGATGCAGGCCTTGTCTACTTGGACTGAAAGAACTGCACCTCCATCAGAAGGACAACACACATACACACACACACTAGGGAAGCCAACACAGCTTTCATTTTCTGCCCAAACTAAGCGGCAAGTAGAAACACTCACGACCACACGTCGAGTCCTCGGCTCGAGAGAATTAACTCGCTATTTCAATCTCTTCAGTTGCATGGTTTGAATTAGCGGAAATATTTCTAAACGTCTTTGGGGTGGGGGGGGGGGGGAAGACTTTCTTTAAAGTTCCATTCGTTTTTCTTTCTTTTTGTATTCATTCCTTGACCCAGTCTTCAATTCCAATCATTCATGACCAGGACTGACTCTGTTTTAGTATTGGCCACGATCATTGTCTTCATGAATTCTAAATGTCTGACGAGCTGTTCCCAGAAAGAGGCGAGATGTCCAATGCGTGTCTGCTAGATATCAGTTGCTCAGTTCTACAGTAGTGGCTGCTCAGGGTGGTCTGCTAGATGTAAGATGTCTAGGTGTTTGGCATGTCAGCAGATCATGTACAGGTGAGAACCTGACCTCACAGAATTACAAGGATCTAGCCAGGTGTCGACATGTTTAGACTGAAAGTCTCGTACAGCCAACACTGAGAGATACAATCATTAGATCTCAGAGAGGGGGAGGGCATGAAATGATTGTAAAATGGGGGAGAGGGGAGGACCAGTTAGACAAATATGTACACCCCCCACACACACACACAGATGAACTGGTGGCAGACTATGACATGATACAAGAAAACAAAGTAATCGAAAAGATTGAAGGAGAGATACAGGACCAACAGTGGAGACACACACACAAACAGTGGAGACACACACACAAACAGTGGAGACACACACACACACACAAAGTGAATGAAAAAGATCAGAAGAAAAAAAAAAGAAATTGAAATGACAAAAACCAAAAAGCACAAAATAAAGTGGGAGGGGGTGGGGTGAGGACATGAGAATATTCTTCTAAGAGCAAATTACCTTTCTTTATTTGCCTTCCCCCCCCCCCCCCCACTATATGTATAAGGTTTAAATATTTCAGTATATAAACTATGTTGCTCTAGATGTGGACAGAATGATGTCCCTATAAAATGAAAAGGGCAAAGTTTTATTTTCCTTCCACCATTTCATATTCCAATATTTGTTGAGGCACGAAGGGAGATTACTTGTGTACAAGGAAATGACCTTTTTCTCCCAGTTGAGTTTTGTCCAGGATGTATCAAGTCTGTAATTCATTGTGACATGAAACACTTGGAAATAAATGACATGTAAAAAAGTAATGAAATTCATATGGAGTCTTCTCTCTCTCTCACTCTCTCTCTGACACACACACACACACACACAGATTTATCCACATTTACAAATGGATTCGAGTCTTAAGGACTTAAAAAAAAGAAATTTTTAATTTTCTCTCCATCAATCCATTGAATGGTTCTGTTATTTAGTCCAGAAGTACATTTAGTATTAATACATTTGTTAAAAAATAGTGTTTCAATACAAATGAGATGCCCCTTCAAAAAAAAAAAAAGACCACTATGGTCTGTGATACCCAGCCCACGGTCCGAGCACTTATCCGGCATGTGACGGTCCATGGAAACTCCCGCACACAGTGCAGGAAATCGACTGCTCCGCCCCTGAATTGATTTTAAAATATTTGAGCATCACTGTTCTAAGTCATAGGTGTTGCCACAAGTTTGACCATGGAGAAGTTAAAACGTTTTAAAAACAACACAATAGAAACATTGTCCATTCCCGCCTCGTATACACTTTCGTTTGACACCAGCCACCAAAACAGTTCCTCAGTTTACGACATTGTATAATTCATTACGACTAGAACAAAATCTCGTACAATTGTGATGGTGAGGAAGGAACTTTTTTTTTTTTTGGGTCTACAATATGTCCAAAAGTACAATTATTTATAATTGGTGGGAAGTTTGAAATGGTTCACTGTGGGATCATCCTCTTGTATTGTGCATTGACTGGCTGCATTCCCATAGCAGTCACCATCGACCTGCTGCTCTTGGATGTTTACTTTAGTTTACAAGTTGCACATCAGAGAGTGACACTAGTTTTGGAAGTTTAGTTTATCAAAAGTATAGAAATGTTGCTTGAAACTAGTTGAAACAGATGCCCAGTTTGAAATACTCAATCAAGGTATCCTCCATCTTAAAAAGCATTTTCGTTGATAAGGCCGTCGTCAGAAATAAACATGTTCCGTTTTACACAGCACCAGACTTTGGCAGCCACTTTCACATGTTCCGTTTTACACAGCACCAGACTGGCAGCCACTTTCACATGTTCCGTTTTACAAAGCACCAGACTGGCAGCCACTTTCATTGAAGGTGAATGGTGCAAAGTTTGAAAGAAACATGTTCCGTTTTACACAGCACCAGACTGGCAGCCACTTTCATTGAAGGTGAATGGTGCAAAGTTTGAAAGAAACATGTTCCGTTTTACACAGCACCAGACTGGCAGCCACTTTCATTGAAGGTGAATGGTGCAAAGTTTGAAAGAAACATCTTCCGTTTTACACAGCACCAGACTGGCAGCCACTTTCATTGAAGGTGAATGGTGCAAAGTTTGAAAGAAACATCTTCCGTTTTACACAGCACCAGACTGGCAGCCACTTTCATTGAAGGTGAATGGTGCAAAGTTTGAAAGAAACATGTTCCGTTTTACACAGCACCAGACTGGCAGCCACTTTCATTGAAAGTGAATGGTGCAAAGTTTGAAAGAAACATGTTCCGTTTTACACAGCACCAGACTGGCAGCCACTTTCATTGAAGGTGAATGGTGCAAAGTTTGAAAGAAACATCTTCCGTTTTACACAGCACCAGACTGGCAGCCACTTTCATTGAAGGTGAATGGTGCAAAGTTTGAAAGAAACATGTTCCGTTTTACACAGCACCAGACTGGCAGCCACTTTCATTGAAGGTGAATGGTGCAAAGTTTGAAAGAAACATGTTCCGTTTTACACAGCACCAGACTGGCAGCCACTTTCATTGAAGGTGAATGGTGCAAAGTTTGAAAGAAACATCTTCCGTTTTACACAGCACCAGACTGGCAGCCATTTCATTGAAGGTGAATAGTGCAAAGTTTGAAAGGATTGATGCTTTTTTTTTTAACCTCAAACATCAAAGATCCTCCTACGAGCAAGAGGTTGCTTCCCTCAACGTTTCTGAAACAGTTTCGTTCCCCAAGGCAAGTTTTCTCTCCTAGACCAAGCCGTCCTCAGGGGGCCGCGTAATAATGGCGAACAGGCAGTTCTAAAGAAAAATATGGCTATGCAATAATAACGTCTCTAATTTGAACGTTGATTACATACATAATTGAGAACCCTCGCTTATCACAAAGTGGCTAGGTCATATATAACCACCCAACAAACAAAAAAAGAAAAATCCCTAAGCTTCTATTAATACTAAATGTCAACAAATACACCAAGTGGTGCGCTGCTGTTTGGTGAGGTTAGGAATCCATTTCTCTCGTGTTTTGTCAAGGTCATACATTAGCATAAGCCAACTCTTCAAGCGAGTATTTTATGAGCGAACTTTCACCATTGCGCTAATTATCTGAAGTAAAATCTAGAACAATAACATTAATTACACTCCTGAACACGTTCCCTGGCACAGTGGCTCACTGCTTCTACACGTGATGTAAACACGAGCAGTTAAAGTACTTCAAGCTAGGAACAGCCCCCAACTGAGAATCGATCAGTCGATTTAAAAAAAAAATTTCGTGGTTCACACTGCACGCTACATAACACTGCGTTAAGTGATGGACTTCAAGTCTGGACGAGAACAGACCGAGGGCCATTAAATATCAGAAATGACAGTCACGATTATTACCACACTTTGACGTGATATTTTACAGAATTTCGTTTTAATACGTTTTTATGTAGATCTTTTTTTTCGGCTTTCTGATGGATTACATTCGGAACTACCACTGACAGCAGTCAATGGAGTTAGAAATTTGTGGGGTGTTTTTTTTTTGTTTTTTTTTTACTAAGATAACAATCTATGAACAACTAGATCCATTTTAAAAAAAAGGTTAAAACATTGAAGTAAAGAGAAGAGTTCTCCCTCTTGCAATGACATACAGCAGAAGTAGTTATCAGATCTTGTCTTTGTTCCAAGTTGATCATGAGATACGACTGAAGCCTTTGTGTTTCAATGTCACCTCTAATGAATTGAACAGTTTTTTTGTCATCTTGTCAATGGAAATAAAAGAACATGTATCATTAAAGGAAAACAATGGGCGCTTTTTTCTTGTTCACTAGATTATTTCTTGTGTACATTTTATTAACTGTTAGGAAATTGTTAACTAGTTCATTTTACTTCACTGTTTCACTCTCTCCCTCTCCCTCTCTCTCACTCACTCTCTCTCTATCCAATCCTTTCCCCACTCTCCTTTTGGTTATGTGTGTTCAAGGTCATCTATCCTTGTGTCCGCTCCCACCAAAAGAAATATTTCGCTCTGCTCCTGCCTCGTTATAATTCTCTGACCAGTGGTCAACATGAAACAAGCAGAGCTATATCGATGACTATAAATCTTCAGGCTTCCAATAATCCCTTAGTTTATAGCGCGGACATCCCTGACAAAAGATAATGGTTATTTAGCTGGGCACGGGTCTAGGGCGGGAAGAGAAACAAGAACGGTTAATTAGATGAAAGATAATGACCAGTAGTGTGGCACTGACGAGGGTGAGAAGGACTTTCCTATAGAATAGTGATTTAGTGATAGGCTTTTGTTCAGAATAGTGCCCTCGCTCAGAGGGCTCGATGATATGAAGGGAAAAAAAACGACCAATGTATTTCAGCAGCTGATGAGAAGCTAGAGCAATGCCCACGTGGTATTTGACTGTTGATAGTTCCAAATAAATGGATTCGGTCAGCTTCATCAAAGTGTTTGTTTCAGCTCTAATGCAAAAGTTTATATTCAGTTATATTAAGTTATATAAAGTGTATCAATTCAATTTGTAATAAGCCTTAGACGACAATATATAAAGGGGAGTAATTCAGCTTATACCAGCATTTCAGTCAAGTACTTTTTCTTTCCCTTAGAAAGGGGAGGAATTCAGCTATACCACCACTACAGTCAAGCACTATATATTTCCCTTGTTTTAGCTACCAATGTAATTTATTACCAATAGTCAATGAACTAATTGGTTAATTTTTTTTATTGACTGGATGTTGTCAGGAAAAAGAAATAATTGTGCAAAATTTCAGTTTGATCCGAGATCCGGTGTCGGGTAGGCGTCGAAACGTTTGGCCAGACACACAGAATGAGTTGTGATATAAGCTTTGTACAACCAAATCATTGATACTTAGGTATAGAAACTTATTCGAGAAATAAGAAGCCATGATGAAGGGAGTATACTCACGTATACTTTCTTCTGGCCTGGGTCTGTGTAATAATGGAAATTCTTTTTTTTTAAGAATTCTGGCAACATTCTTCGGATAATTGGACAATGGTCATTGGATAATGTAAACAATAATACTGATAGGAGAAGTGCGTGTAATAAGCCGTATTTGTGTGACCTGAGGTTAAGTGTCTAACATTTCATTAGAAACCTGTTGCCGCCATGCAGAAGAAGATCGGACCTACTTACAGACATTGGTTATTTTTTTATTGTAAGCCAAAACAGAAGGTGGCCTTCTGATGCTGAAGATGAATATCAACCTATATAACACGAGTGCATGACGAGGGTTACTGTTTAAGAGATATTATATTATGAATGAGGAGAAACTCTGATGAAATCACAAAAATAACAAAAGCTATCTTGGCATTCTGGGCCCTTGGTAAACAATATAAGAACCCTCCTACACATGAGGTCCTACTCCACAGAGACTTTGTCTCCAGCTGATTACAGAGTCAGACATAAATAGCAGCCTACACTTTCAGAAGCCATCTACCAGCAAGCGGCATTCGGCTGTAAAAGGCGAGGACATGGCGAGAGTGGATGTGGTGATAACATGTACTTTTATTTGGGCCAGTGTCCGACAAAAACAAATGGAAAAGAAAAGGTCAGTGGCCATGTCTGTTTCCTCCTGTGATAGGGAATATTTGATAGCCAGTACATTTACAAGTTTGGTTCTCTATACTCATGAACCAGTGGTGCCCTCGATTTGATGACAAGATGCCCAACCCATCATTGGCTTCACGAAATGTATCAATCACATGAAAGACACATAGAAGATTTATTTCCATTGTATTCGCAAACATGAGTTGAAGTATTTCAAAGCTCACTGTACAACATGATAGAGCGAAGAAGACAATAAGCCCAGAGGAGATTTTTAAAATATGGTGAGCACGACAGCGCATGAACTGAAAAGTCACGGGTGAAAAAGTTAAAACCATTTCCTCGACGAGACATTCGATGGTCCGAAGTGTAGACGAAGAAAAACGAGTGTAAATGTCAGCTGGTTCATTCCCTCGAACAATCTCGTCCTAGATACACAGTATCTCGCTTGTCTCGCGAAAAAAGTTCAACTCGACCGAGTCCAAAGAAAAGTAAGAAAGAAATGGATCCTTGGCTCACATCTGTCGGTGACTAACCGGACATTGGTGCTAAAAGCTAAGGTTTCAAAGTCAAGCATTAGCGGTGACATCTCCCCCTCGCTCGATTGTAATAACAGGGTCGGTGTGACATATTGGAAGTTTGAAGAAGGGAACTATCTCTTGACTTTACAAACATTTCTAAGTCTAGATCTATCCACGTTTAAATGAAAACTTAGCGTTAACTTGTGGAAGTTGTTTCAAAACAAATCATGCTTGTCTTGTACCGTCAATCTGAGCAAAGCAATAGAGCCCGAGACAGGGAGACGAGTGCTGGTAGACATGTGTGTCATGCATAGAGCCCGAGACAGGGAGACGAGTGCTGGTAGACATGTGTGTCATGCATAGAGCCCGAGACAGGGAGACGAGTGCTGGTAGACATGTGTGTCATGCATAGAGCCCGAGACAGGGAGACGAGTGCTGGTAGACATGTGTGTCATGCATAGAGCCCGAGACAGGGAGACGAGTGCTGGTAGACATGTGTGTCATGCATAGAGCCCGAGACAGGGAGACGAGTGCTGGTAGACATGTGTGTCATGCATAGAGCCCGAGACAGGGAGACGAGTGCTGGTAGACATGTGTGTCATGCATAGAGCCCGAGACAGGGAGACGAGTGCTGGTAGACATGCATAGAGCCCGAGACAGGGAGACGAGTGCTGGTAGACATGTGTGTCATGCATAGAGCCCGAGACAGGGAGACGAGTGCTGGTAGACATGTGTGTCATGCATAGAGCCCGAGACAGGGAGACGAGTGCTGGTAGACATGCATAGAGCCCGAGACAGGGAGACGAGTGCTGGTAGACATGCATAGAACTACATCCAATTAGGTTACAACAATATGGGTTTAGGATACAAAATATTGATATGTTGAATGAATTTAGAACTGCATTGAAGTCTCGTTGTTATCAACGATAATTAAATGTTAAGATACTCTGCAAGATCACATGATCCAGAGCTTTGGTGTCCAGCCATGGCGAGGTTACATTTGGGAGTCCAGGCCACTAATCCCTAAAGAGAAAAAAAACTTGGTGCCCATAAGAAGAGTTATTTAATTTCAGGTCTGTCACATTGCAAGAAGAAGTATCTATATTGTTTGTTCCATGATCAAATACAACTAACAGATACACTCAGAAGTTGTCATTTTATATCACGTCCAATTACTTTATATCACATATAGATATTTACATTTTACATTACACTTTATATCACAGATAGATATTTACATTTTACATTACACTTTATATCACATATAGATATTTACATTTTACATTACACGTTATATCACATATAGATATTTACATTTTACATTACACTTTATATCACACATAGATATTTACATTTTACATTACACTTTACATCACATATAGATATTGCATGGTACATTTTTTTTTAAATTTAGTTGCAAGACTAACTGCTAACTTGAATATAATGCGTTGAAAATGACTTGATTGCAAGAAACTGCTGGTAGTTCAAACCCTCGAAAACATGCTCAGAAAATGAAGCACTGTGCACACGAAGACATCAATTAGAAAACAATGAAATACGGAAACGTCAGGCAAGAGTCTGACAGAAAGAAAAGAAAGTTGTTTCAAAGCGTTTCCTTCTGTCAAGAAAAGGTCAGCGGTTTTGTTTGGTCACAATAAAGTCTATCAATCAGACTGGTTCCCTACAACTGATCGTGCGGTTTATCGATGGTCCCGGGTTCAAACCATGCCCGCTCCCATCCCGTCATCCTGCGGGAGGTTTGGACTAGGAAGTAAATTCTCTTCAACCCTGAAGGCACACCGAGAACCATGTCAAACATTAGAGACACGTTGAAGTCACGGGGAGACACAGTCACCATAGAAAGAAACTCCGCTAGAAACTTGGGAAAGGGAGCGGACATCGTGTTAGTCCAACATTTGTCTGGCCAACACGTAGACTGACCAACCTGAACCCATCCCTGATACCAATACACACCTGAACCCATCCCTGATACCAATACACACCTGAACAAATCCCTGATACCAATACACACCTGAACCAATCTCTGATACCAATACACACCTGAACCAATCCCTGATACCAATACACACCTGAACCAATCCCTGATACCAATACACACCTGAACCAATCCCTGATACCAATATACACCTGAACCAATCCCTGATACCAATATACACCTGAACCAATCCCTGATACCAATACACACCTGAACCAATCCCTGATACCAATATACACCTGAACCAATCCCTGATACCAATACACACCTGAACCAATCCCTGATACCAATATACACCTGAACCAATCCCTGATACCAATATACACCTGAACAAATCCCTGATACCAATACACACCTGAACCAATCTCTGATACCAATACACACCTGAACCAATCCCTGATACCAATACACACCTGAACCAATCCCTGATACCAATACACACCTGAACCAATCCCTGATACCAATACACACCTGAACCAATCCCTGATACCAATACACACCTGAACCAATCCCTGATACCAATACACACCTGAACCAATCCCTGATACCAATACACACCTGAACCAATCCCTGATACCAATATACACCTGAACCAATACCTGATACCAATATAAACCTGAACCAATCCCTGATACCAATACACACCTGAACCAATCCCTGATACCAATACACACCTGAACCAATCCCTGATACCAATACACACCTGAACACTGCTGCCTGTAAACGTTGTGTATCCAGTGTTCATGTCTCTTGGTCTACAGTCTACTACTTCAATCATGTCTCTTGGTCTACAGTCTACTACTTCAATCATGTCTTTTGGTCTACAGTCTACTACTTCAATCATGTCTCTTGGTCTACAGTCTACTACTTCAATCATGTCTCTTGGTCTACAGTCTACTACTTCAATCATGTCTTTTGGTCTACAGTCTACTACTTCAATCATGTCTCTTGGTCTACAGTCTACTACTTCAATCATGTCTCTTGGTCTACAGTCTACTACTTCAATCATGTCTCTTGGTCTACAGTCTACTACTTCAATCATGTCTTTTGGTCTACAGTCTACTACTTCAATCATGTCTCTTGGTCTACAGTCTACTACTTCAATCATGTCTCTTGGTCTACAGTCTACTACTTCAATCATGTCTCTTGGTCTACAGTCTACTACTTCAATCATGTCTCTTGGTCTACAGTCTACTACTTCAATCATGTCTCTAGGTCTACAGTCTACTACTTCAATCATGTCTCTTGGTCTACAGTCTACTACTTCAATCATGTCTTTTGGTCTACAGTCTACTACTTCAATCATGTCTCTTGGTCTACAGTCTACTACTTCAATCATGTCTCTTGGTCTACAGTCTACTACTTCAATCATGTCTCTTGGTCTACAGTCTACTACTTCAATCATGTCTCTTGGTCTACAGTCTACTACTTCAATCATGTCTTTTGGTCTACACATAGGCCGCTACTTCAATCATGTCTCTTGGTCTACAGTCTACTACTTCAATCATGTCTCTTGGTCTACAAATAGGCTGCTACTTCAATCATGTCTCTTGGTCTACACATAGGCTGCTACTTCAATCATGTCTCTTGGTCTACACATAGGCTGCTACTTCAATCATGTCTCTTGGTCTACACATAGGCTGCTACTTCAATCATGTCTCTAGGTCTACACATAGGCCACTACTTCAATCATGTCTCTTGGTCTACACATAGGCTGCTACTTCAATCATGTCTCTTGGTCTACAGTCTACTACTTCAATCACGTCTCTTGGTCTACGCATAGTAACTACTCCAATCATGTCTCTTGGTCTACGCATAGGCTACTACTTCAATCATGTCTCTTGGTCTACGCATAGTAACTACTTCAATCATGTCTCTTGGTCTACGCATAGGCTACTATTTCAATCAAGTGTGTAACCTTTATTTTTTTTTTTAGACCTACGCGTCTGGAGCTATGCTTGCAGTGTAACGAACAAAATTAGTTGACAAGAACTTTGTTCTAGAAATCTGCAAACCCCGAAGACATGTCACTCAATACACTTACATAAATAACTGTTTTTCAAATGTTTTTTTTTTTTAATGAGTCAGACAGTAACAGGATTTTTGTTTGTTTGTTTGAGAGGGAATACGCCTTTAATGAGCCAACATGTGTACCCATAGACCTCCGCTTTGTCCCCCCCCCCTCAACGTATTTCTAAATGCCGTCAATAAATCAAGAAGCCCTAACGAAGTTTGACAGCACATTACGTAAGACAAAGAGAAACACCAGCACCTTGGGGTAACAGTTGGTCAAGGTCAAAGAGAACATATGCCTGGGTGACAGCCTCCATTCAATGGCATGACCAAAGGACGACCGCACCCCAGCCAGTGTGGTGCACGTACGTTTGATCTGCTAAGTGTTCAACTCCAGTTCACGAGAAGAGTGCTTGCATAAATTCGACCAGCTTCAAATGTTGTGCACAGTCCGAGCCTAACACGAGTGCAAGGGAAGCCTACACTGTGGAGTTAAGGATGTTCAAATTGAGTCTATCAGACACAAACTCAAATGGTTTGATTTCAATTTCCGCCCAAGCTTCTCTTATCACGGACACAAACAAATCAATATATTAGATTCGAGCTGTTGGGGGTCAATAAAAATCGAACGCCCTCGTGAGCAGTTTCTAGCTGAGTATCTGTGAACGTTGAGCTCATTGATTGGGGAATTGTTTTGTTGTTGAGTGGAAAGGAAAGGTCTTTGTACACACATGCAGCAGATAAGAAGTTATTATTGTGTACTTGTTCAGTGGAAAGGGAAGGTCTTTGTACACACATGCAGCAGATAAGAAGTTATTATTGTGTACTTGTTGAGTGGAAAGGAAAGGTCTTTGTACACACATGCAGCAGATAAGAAGTTATTATTGTGTACTTGTGCAGTGGAAAGGAAAGGTCTTTGTACACACATGCAGCAGATAAGAAGTTATTATTGTGTACTTGTTGAGTGGAAAGGAAAGGTCTTTGTACACACATGCAGCAGATAAGAAGTTATTATTGTGTACTTGTTCAGTGGAAAGGAAAGGTCTTTGTACACACATGCAGCAGATAAGAAGTTATTATTGTGTACTTGTTCAGTGGAAAGGAAAGGTCTTTGTACACACATGCAGCAGATAAGAAGTTATTATTGTGTACTTGTTCAGTGGAAAGGAAAGGTCTTTGTACACACATGCAGCAGATAAGAAATTATTATTGTGTACTTGTTGAGTGGAAAGGAAAGGTCTTTGTACACACATGCAGCAGATAAGAAATTATTATTGTGTACTTGTTCAGTGGAAAGGAAAGGTCTTTGTACACACATGCAGCAGATAAGAAGTTATTATTGTGTACTTGTTGAGTGGAAAGGAAAGGTCTTTGTACACACATGCAGCAGATAAGAAGTTATTATTGTGTACTTGTTCAGTGGAAAGGAAAGGTCTTTGTACACACATGCAGCAGATAAGAAAATATTATTGTGTACTTGTTCAGTGGAAAGGAAAGGTCTTTGTACACACATGCAGCAGATAAGAAATTATTATTGTGTACTTGTTGAGTGGAAAGGAAAGGTCTTTGTACACACATGCAGCAGATAAGAAATTATTATTGTGTACTTGTTCAGTGGAAAGGAAAGGTCTTTGTACACACATGCAGCAGATAAGAAGTTATTATTGTGTACTTGTTGAGTGGAAAGGAAAGGTCTTTGTACACACATGCAGCAGATAAGAAGTTATTATTTGTACTTGTTCAGTGGAAAGGAAAGGTCTTTGTACACACATGCAGCAGATAAGAAGTTATTTATTAACTACACCAAAACATACTTATCATATGTATATTTTCCTAGTGATGGCTTTTCAATTGGTATAAACAGTCTTCAACATACGAGTCCAAACTTTGATGCTGATTTTTAAGTTCTCCGGAATTCTTATAAAGTGTCAAATGTGACGCCGATGTAAGCACTAATTGCGCCGCCCATTAAAATACACAAACCTCACATATAAAACAAGCAAAATATATTTTTATAAATACTCCACTAGGGACAAAGCTTAAACAAGATAAAGAACCTCACAACTACATGCACATCTCTCAATACTGCAAGATTTATCTCCCTTTTGATATAAAATATTAATTAATTACCACTAATTAATAACTTTATTGTTTTTGTTTGTTTTGTTTTTTTAAACAAGGTTCATGTTTTGTCATCGACACTGAATAATTGTGCTAAGTTTCCACTTGATCCGAGACTGTAGGCCTATCAGAGAGACAGTGAGTTGATACAAGCTGAGTTGATGAAGTACCGAGTTGATGAAGTACCTTGCCAGACTTGAACAAAGCATGGCCTCTCAGAGTAGTGTTCTCCGCCTTGAAGTCTGACACCGTCAAATGGTTAGTAAAATGATTCGGAGAAAAAAATCACCGCCAAGTTGTTTCAGCAGCAAAACGTAAGACAGTAAATGGGGTCTCGGGTCACTCTAGTTCTAAACAAAATGGGCCAAGACAGAAAATAAAAAGTTTGTACCTATGCTTAAATGTGCATTGCAGTTCGAAAATGTGTGTGTTATAAATAGACTTTGATATACAAACGGACTAATTCTGGAGTGAAATACAAGCAGGGAATACAAATATGACTTCTTATGGTAGCTGTTTATTTTGTAAACACTGCGAAGTAGCGATGTGAGGCCGGAAATAAAGCAACGTTCAAGAGCTCACCAACTTTTGGATTTTACTCAATAGTTGTGAGTAATACGCCAGACAGATCATTCGAGTCTCGATGTTTCCTCGTAGAGTACGCCATCCAATGATCACATGTTTGTTTCTCGTCCATCTCTCCCGAGACTTCATCGACTGCAGTTCTCGGCATGTGCATTCAACATCTCATTCTAAATACCCGTCTACACACAATGTTTCCGGAAGATAGGATCTCTCCACCATCCCAAACACTGTTACCTCCCCTGTAGCCCTAAAGGGAGGAAAAAAGAGGGAGGAAATCATTTTCTTAACCAGTCCATAATCCTGTTTATGGTCAGAATCGGATCGGAGCGGTCAGCTAACCGCCGCACTGATCTGCCAATCGCAGGTCTATGAATTACGTCAGCGTCTGCTCCCAGACCTTCATCGCCAGATCCGCCCGTTATTTTCAATTCCCACAGTGTCACAAATAAATTGACCATTGCCGCGTAGTGGACTTCCTTATCAAAACGGTCTATTAATTTGGCCGCACGCCAAAGTTGCTATATGTCTAGAGTTATTTAGAGAGTTGAATGGAAAACGGGCTAGTGTTGTTGTTGTTTTTTTTTGTTTAAGTCAAGAAATCAGAGATTATGGAGAGAAGAGTCTATAGATCAACGTATTGATCTCGTGGAGAAACAAGAAAAAACACCGTAGGAACTAAACCTTGTGTTGCTTCATTTTTTTTTCCTTTTGACCTTGCCAGAAATGAAGTACTAACAGCAGTTTGATCAGAAAGGCTTTCAAGGTCAACCCATTAAGCAACTCAACATGAACATTTGTACACAAAATTTGTGAATCCATGTCTGTCAGTATGTCTGTCACGATAAGGGACTGAACTACATTATTTATTGGTTTTATTGACTAGACTTATCGCTGTTTTCACAGTTCTAAGATAACCGGAAATACTATTTGGAAATGCTAAAAGAATGACGACAAGGAATTGTGTTTAGATTTTCAATAGTAAACTTTTATATAAATAAAATAGATACTCAGTTCATAATAACATTTTTATGGTGTACAATGTCAAAATACTTGTCGAATGACGTAAAGCTCAAAATATAATTTATATTTTCTTCTTCTTTTCATTATGTTCTTTTTAAATCAAGACTTACAACATAAAAGAGTTTCCCCTTGAGTGAAAAGACGGGCGCTCTCTTGGTGTTGTTCCACTTTTTTTTAATGAGTAGCACCTACCAGCTCCAAGTTCCCTATCAGCTCCAAGCTCCCTACCAGCTCCAAGCTTCCTACCAGCTCCAAGCTCCCAACCAGCTCCAAGCTCCCAACCAGCTCCAAGCTCCCTACCAGCTCCAAGCTCCCAACCAGCTCTAAGCTCCCTACCAGCTCCAAGCTCCCTATCAGCTCCAAGCTCCCTACCAGCTCCAAGCTCCCTACCAGCTCCAAGCTCCCAACCAGCTCCAAGTTCCCTACCAGCTCCAAGCTCCCTACCAGCTCCAAGCTCCCTACCAGCTCCAAGCTCCCTACCAGCTCCAAGCTCCCAACCAGCTCCAAGCTCCCTACCAGCTCCAAGCTCTCTCCCAGCTCCAAGCTCCCTACCAGCTCCAAGCTCCCAACCAGCTCCAAGCTCTCTCCCAGCTCCAAGCTCCCTACCAGCTCCAAGCTCCCTACCAGCTCCAAGCTCCCTACCCCCAACAACTTTTCCTGTCGTGTCAACAACACATCACGTTATAAAGAACAATGATCACAGATTTCAGGTATTAGCACACCAAAGGAAAAAGAAAATGGAATTTTTTGTTCAGTTTGGTCATACGCCCGGTGGATGCCGGTTAATTGCCCCATAAAGTGATTGCATTGCAGTGATGGAGAGACGAGAACCGTAGGCTACTTTAGACTCACATTAAATTAATTGCCGCACGAGGCTTTGACAAGTTGGAAAAGGGGAGATAGGCTACTGCGGGCTGCCGGGATCAGATTTTTTGTTTTCAACTTGACAGCTGCCTTTAAACAAAGGAATATTTTCGTTGACAACCTTAGTGACACAAAACTCTAGAATCTAGCTATTAGGTTCAGTTCAGGGTAATTATGTCTTGTGTCCAGCTGTAGGGCGGACAGCACTGACAGGCAGAGATTTCAATGAAACAGATCAAATAATTTGATTCTTGACCAACTTTAGAAATACCGAGCGAACGAGTTCTTGTGGCCACTGCCAAAATGAAATGCATTGATTTAACTCTGACAAAGACAAGGAATTATTTGTAAGACCAAAAAAGGACAAAAAAAACAACAACACAAAATATGATTATGTAAAAAGGAGCACGCTGCTTCCAACACACAAACAATGAAACATTGGGGGGGGGTCAGTATTGGCAAGTTGCTACTGTCGCTGAATATGATGTGTAACACACACTAACTCACACTAACACGTGAGCAGTTGGTGTGGGTATGGTCACAGAGCAGAACTTTATTCATAAAAAGGGATAGGGGGGGGCAGGGGCTGTAGTTTCGAGTCACTAATTCTATGAGGGCACCCCGCCCTTTCACAACTATCCTAATCTCTCCAACGCTACACACACACACACAGACACACACACACCAACGTTTTAACATCGACCAGGTTTGTGACGGGCAGGCGTGAGTCAGTGACCGCTGAGGACATCGACTGAAGAACACCTGGACTATCCTTCAAGTGCCAGTCTCAAGCCTGGACTGCAGCGTCACAAGTACTGGTCACATACGTCCGAGGCTTGATTTCTCACTCCATTCAATGCTCGAGTGCGACCCGGATTACCCTCACCCTACCCTTTTTAATGTATTTATTAGTGCCAATTACAGCCAACGATTAATTAGTGAGTCATTCATGAATGGAAGCTCGCGAGGACAACTAGCGCATGTCAAACAATAAAAATGTAAAACTCGAGCCTTGGCGACTACCTGAGGCCCGAACAAAACATCTTTGTAATATTGAATTAAGCATTCGTGTCTAAAAACTCGGAATGTAATGTAATCAGCTTAATGATGTGAAAAAAAACACATGACATTTTTTTTAAAGGCATAAACTACTTTATGAAGCTGATCACTTTTTGCAAGAGCGATTACTTTGCTCTAACAGATTTTTAATACCTCCCCCCCCCCAACCGATTCACCATCCCCCCTTTATTTCCGGAAAAAAAAATACGTAAGCACATGCATAAATAAATGTACTCAGAGTAAATAAAAATTCTAATGCTAGGCCTCTAGATCCAGACTTAGTAGATGGTGCGCAAAATGTATATATTTCACTCTTTAATGAATAAATGCGGGAATACCCGCTGAAGTATGCACGTGTATGTCTTGACCTCCAGACCAAATTTAAATTTGATTTGTATTATTGTTTTGAAAAAAAAATCGTAACGGTCAAGCTGAAGTGAGGCCAATATCTAAACAAAAAAATATATAAACTGACAAAATATCTAGGAAAATAGAGCCGTTTTCGAGAATCGCGCACACCCACACAGGGCCCATGAATTTGCAAGCTGAATAGAGGAATTGTAAAAAAAATAGATTTGTAATGAGATAAGTGTTACTTTTACATTTTCTCCCAACACCTGAATCATATTTACAACAGGGCCAATCAGGTTCTAACAAGACCATATTCCGAGTATCAAAGTATGATTAGGTTCTATTAAGTCTCAGGTATATATTGACAAGTCCGTATCATTAAATGTAATAAGATGGCGCCTTGTTCTAAAGAGCTCATAAAACTAAGATTTCTAACCATTATATCCACGTCGAATATGTTTTTATATTTATCACTAATAGTACATGCATGAAAAATAATATATATGATTATCTATATATATATATAATATATATTATATGAAAGGACCTCAATGTTTATTTTTACTAATATTAAATACTGTAAGACATATTTAAAAGTGTGTATTTAAAATTAAATATTTTATGTTTATATTTCGATCAACGAACTTATGTTGTCAATGGTTTCAATGAATGAATACAATAAGTATTAGTCCGAATTCCGTGACCACGGGTGTAGCTGTAGCCCTCGACAAAGGTTCTCACATCAATCATTCTCCATCTTGGTATATCACACCACTCCGGTGCAGACGAGACCAATACAAAAGTTGCACGCGACGGTGAAAGACTTAAACTCCTCGGAATCTCCTCGCCAAAAGATGAAGCCACCATTTCAACCAACCGGCCGGTGGCGTTGGCGGATCGAGCATCAATAATAGATAAGCCGGTCTAACTACCACGTGTCCCAGTAGATACAGATGTGTGTGTGAGAGAGTGGGTATGTCAGTGTGTTCACAAATGTTCTGTTCTCCATAATTTAAGGGGGACAAACGGAAAGACCCTTCGAGAAATGAACTAAAGTACACTGCTGGTAGGTTGGGAAATCTGGGTCATATGGGGGGGGGGGGGGGATAAAGAATAAAGAGTTCAAGGCGCAAACTTAGGTCTTTCCAAATCAAGTATACATTTAGGTTCTTATCTATTTATAACCTAAGAACTGCATGATCTCAAGTATTTATTTTTTGCTCAATAAATACATCTGTCTGTTGCACGAGTAGGGAATTGTGAAACTCCACGAGACCTCTGGCGAGTGTAGACAATAGTTTCTGTTTTCTGTCCTTCAAATGTTTCTGCTACTTTCTGTTTGTCACTCTTTCTTTGTTTCTCTGTTTTGATGATGTCTGTGAAAGTTGTATTGCGAACTGGCAGTGCTGCCCAACACTTTTCTATCTATCAACTTTCTTTTCTTGTTTACACTTGATCAGTAAGGTAGGCCTACATTACAGGGGTGGGCAAATTACAACCCGCAGGCGACTAGCGGCCCGCAGGAATGTTTTATGCGGCACGCGGACACCTAAAGAAATAAGGTGTGCACACAGGTTATACATATAAAAAATGCAAATATATTTAAAAATAAATAATTCTAAATATCTGTATAGATTTTAGAAAGTCCTGATTTTTATCACTTATGAGGAAGAGGCTGAAGAAACATTGTCTACATGTCATTCTAAAACGTTTAAAGTAAATGAAGATTATGCTTATTGGTAATATTTCAAAACATTCAGTCAAAGACACAAACTCAGACCAGTATTTATTCAATGTTCTGAAGACCTGTGTTGAAAGTGTTGAGTTGGCTTGGAACAAGATGGCGATTGAGACAAATAGAACAATATCCCAACCATAAACTCCGGGAAAGTTTGAGCAAAGCTGCATTGGATATCAAACATATCATTGACCCAATTATATCAGTGCTGCTTAACATTCATATTATTTTGGGTCCACATACATCTGTGAACAAGCATTTTTTTTTTTGAAAACTAAACAAGTGTAATCACAGACCTATGCCAACAGGCTATAATTTGAAAAGAGTCACGAGGAGAACAACTAGTAAGCTAGTTCCACAGTTCAGGAACATTATGCACGAGTCTAAACAGTTAAATACTTCACATTAAGTACAACTTTACATATATGGTAAAATGTTATGATGTAAAAAGACCATAGTTAAATTTTGAAAAAGTTTTTTGTAAAATTAGTTTCAAAAATGGCTCTTGTTGTAATTCCACAATTGGGAGGAAGTGTGAAAAAAAGAAATGTAAAAGTATAAGACAGTATAAATATGAATTAAAAGATCTTATACACAGTTAGCTAGCGTATTTTTCTGATTTGTATATTTTATATACATATGTGCAGCCCCCCATTCCAAATTTTTTTTTTAATGCGGCCCTCAATGGAAAAAAGGTTGCCCACCCCTGGCCTATAACATCGGGCATCAAAACAAAACATTCCAGTTTTCTTGAACTAAATCTAAACAAACGAGAAACCTCTGAGCAATCTGAGAATAGTGAACGAGACTTTAGTCGAGGGTCTTAAAAAATGACCTTTTCATCACGCCGTTAAGATGCTTAGCGTGGTCATTAAAAACCTGGTCTAGCGCGTGCTGTACGACAAGCCTGTTCTCTTAACAAGGGTACTTTGTCCACACGTCTCTCCTCGCCCCGCCCCCCAGTGCTTGCAAAGTTTGACAATGCCAGGCTGGCACGTGGCTAACAAAAACTATTTCAACGGGCCCGCGAAGGTAGAAATAAATCTGCTAATCAAGTCCTTTCAGTGCCACGCAGACTGAAAACACTTCAACTTATTGTCTCAAGGAGGGAAAAAGAGCGTGGACGCTATAAAAGTGTCAAAATACGCAGGTGCAGTTCCCCTTCTTTACTGGGAGGCACAGGAAGGGCCACTTCTCTCAGTTTATATTTCAACACTAAAAACAAAACACATGCACACTCACACACGGACATATATACACACACATGCACTCACATACGTAAATATAAACACACATGCACACTCACACAAAGAGAAATAAATCGGCAAAAAAAAAAGGTTTAGTGAAACATTTTGTTTCTTATAATGAATGAATGCAAGTTTGAACTTTGCAATAAGTTCTTATCTTGACGTTTGCGTGCAAGAGTGAGCCGCGATAGTTCACGTCAAGAACTTTGTTTCTGTGTGTGTTACTTTGTTTCTGTGTGTGTTACTTTGTTTCTGTGTGTGTTACTTTGTTTCTGTGTGTGTTACTTTGTTTCTGTGTGTGTTACTTTGTTTCTGTGTGTTACTTTGTTTCTGTGTGTGTGTTACTTTGTTTCTGTGTGTGTTACTTTGTTTCTGTGTGTGTTACTTTGCGTATACGTGAGGAAATTTGTATGGCCATCATGCCAAAAAATGTTTGGACATCACGTGACTTTGACTGACTTGGTTGGGTTATTCTGAAAATGACTAGTCCACTACACAACCGAACCGAAGGATTCCAACTTCGAATCCTTAAGAAGACCGAAGTTTGATTCAGGATTTTTAGAACGCCCAACTAACTTGGCTTACGCTTGTGAAATTTCCGATGTCCCTAGTACTTTTTTTTTTTTAAAGCCCGAACTTGTTGCAGAAGTAACTGTAGATATGTAAACTTGGCAGACAGAAGCGAAATCAACCAAACAAAACTTGGGGACGAATTCAAGCTCTATATGTGCTATTTATTTGACCTGGTTAAGACATGCTATTACTTCCTTAACCATATGACCTGGACCAGTTTTAGTCCCTCGTGTTGTGCTCGAAGAATGCTTTCAACTGAAATCTAAACGAGAGCAGTGGGTCATGTTGCAGCACCGCCATTACAAAGGCGTGAAACGTTTAGTGTTGGCCAAAATGAATGATTGCCTTTCAATGTAATCCAAACATATTGAATTCTGAGCGTTGTCTCTCGGTGTTAATGACAAGAAAAACTTGAGGGCTGACAAAGGATATATCATGATGGAGCAAGTAGTAATGCCCTCACACCTAAAAATGTCTTCCATTAAGACAGTGCTGGAATGTGAAGCGAGCTGGCACAATGACATTTAGATTTTTGTTTTTTAAAGATGAGACATTGATTTCATTGCAGAGATTTTCAGATATGGCGAAATTACTATAAATACTTTTTTGGTATCTCCAATGTATAGAGGAAGTGTTGATCAACTTTGTATCTTTCAAATGTATTGGATGTGAGAGACTAGAGCGACGTGTACAGAGGAAGTGTTGATCAACTTTGTATCTTTCAAATGTATTGGGTGTGAGAGACTAGAGCGACGTGTACAGAATAGAGGAAGTGTTGATCAACTTTGTATCTTTCAAATGTATTGGATGTCAGAGACTAGAGCGCCGTGTACAGAATAGAAGAAGTGTTGATCAACTTTGTATCTTTCAAATGTATTGGATGTGAGAGACTAGAGCGCCCTGAGCAGAATGACATTTCTCAACGTTTGTAGCACAAAATAAGTTCAACATGGAACAAGTATTGAGGTTCGATCTAGGAGAGTGACCTTACTAATAAATCAATGAGGCCAGATTCAACACGTCTATTACCTTCTGGAACTAGTGGACAACAGTCATCTTTAAGATCCATCAAATCGATTCTTTTATTTAGGTCTCTCCTATAGTCTAATTAACATTTTCTTAAAGTATTTTTCGGGGTGCTTGATCCAGCATGTTAGGGGTCCTTGATGGACTACCTAGGGGTAATCAATGAGCTGGTTGCTCTACTTGGTGCACTGGTCAGGGTACTTGGTGCACTAGTCAGGGTACTTGGTGCACTGGTTAGGTACTTGGTGCATTGGTTAAGGTACTTGGTGCACTGGTTAGGGTGCTTGGTGCACTGGTTAGGGTACTTGGTGCACTGGTTAGGGAACTTAGTGTACTGGTTAGGGTACTTGGTGCATTGCATAGGGAACTTAGTTTACTGGTTAGGGTACTTGGTGCACTGGTTAGGGAACTTAGTTTACTGGTAAGGGTACTTGGTGCATTGCTTAGGGAACTTAGTTTACTGGTTAGGGTACTTGGTGCATTGCTTAGGGAACTTAGTTTACTGGTTAGGGTACTTGGTGCACTGGTTAGGGAACTTAGTTTACTGGTTAGGGTACTTGGTGCACTGGTTAGGGAACTTAGTGTACTGGTTAGGGTACTTGGTGCACTGGTTAGGGAACTTAGTGTACTGGTTAGGGTACTTGGTGCACTGGTTAGGGAACTTAGTGTACTGGTTAGGATACTTGGTGCACTGGTTAGGGAACTTAGTTTACTGGTTAGGGTACTTGGTGCACTGGTTAGGGAACTTAGTTTACTGGTTAGGGTACTTGGTGAACTAGTTAGGGTACTTGGTGCACTGGTTAGGGAACTTAGTGCACTGGTTAGGGTACTTGGTGCACTAGTTAGGGTACTTGGTGCACTAGTTAGGGTATTTGGTGCACTGGTTATAGTACTTGGTGCGCTGGTTATAGTACTTGGTGGGTGGATGAGTGACAGCGCATATTGTTTCTCCTATACAAAATTACGTATGTACATTAAATTTTGTTTACTGCTGATGAGAACATATACATAGTGGAATCTTTTAAGGTAGTTAAAATAAGCAGATTTTTTTTTCGGGAGGCAAGCGGTCAGCCCACTGAAGAGAGCCGGCCAGCAATGGTCAGACTATTCATCACAGTTAGTAGCCTGGTGAGTCGATCTTACTCAGGGGCCGCGCGGTGTTTCTGTTTGTTTAGTGATTAACCAAGTGGCACTCACAGTGTCAAACATCGAGGAATTGATCGAGTCTTCCCGCTGAGTGCTTTTAACTAAAGGTGTTAGCCAATAGAAACGATTAGGTGATGTAGAGTTCCCACTCACGCACACTAGGGTCAAATAAAATAGATTTGCTTTAGATAAGTTTCATTCAAAACTAATTCAACTTTTCAAAATGCAAATTAAACTCGCTAAATAAAAGAAGGCGATTCATACTTTGAAATACAAAGATGTTGAATCGAAAGGAAGAAACCATAAAAGTATAATTAATTCGAAAACCTGAAACGAAAAATGACAAAGTCCTCGCAAATATTGAAAGAAGAGGTTGGTGAGTGTTTGATAGTGTCGAGCATACTCTTCTATAGAAGAAAGAAATAGTTGACCCGTGGACAAAACAAACAACTCATTCAATAAAGCTTCTCTCTCGTCTCATTTGTCCCTTCACTTTCCGCGTAGGGATGTCATTAGACAATGTTTATGAGTTGGCATCCTGAGCTTTCCCCCCCCCCCCTCAATTAGAACTAATTATTTGACATTCTTTAATTTTTCTTATTACCCTCCATCCTTGCTAATAACAAACACAATCATTCAATAATCTCAACACACAATCATTCAATAATCTCAGCACACAATCATTCAATAATCTCAGCACACAATCATTCAACAAGCTTAACACACAATCATTCAACAAGCTCAACACTTAATCATTCAATAATCTCAACGCACAATCATTCAATAATCTCAACGCACAATCATTCAATAATCTCAACGAACAATCATTCAACAAGCTCAGCACACAATCATTCAACAAGCTCTACATAACACTATGAGTAGTCAAAACATACAAGCATTTTTGTTTTATTCTGTAGAGTTTCGAAAACCCAGACTCAATATCTTGAACATAGCATAAGATCGATACATTTCAAGGGAGTCCATTTTTTAAGAAGACTCTATTAGCACTAGAAAGTGAACCTCTCCATGCCACGTGACTGATTGGAAACAAAAAAAGGTCAGAGTTTTAAAACAGGGGACGAGGGTGCAACGAGTGTTGTGTACTTAGAGAGAGAAGAAGAGCAAACAAATAAACATTTCCACATTGAAAGTAAGTGGGCCAGGCAGGGGAGAGAAGTGAAAATAATGGTTCAAGATTTCAAGTAAATTAAGCAGGACGGAACCGATAGAGACAGAAGATCTATAGTTGGCAAGAAGGTAACGCGCTAAATTAAGTTTTCTTTCTTTCCTTGTCTTGAAAACTTGTGGCTAGACATGTACTCACGCCGACAGACACACATTAAAACACAGGCATTTGTGGAGAACTATGCAAAGGCGGCACTAAGAACAGTTCTTCTATGCAAATGTTTGACACTCGCGGATCTCAAGTACACGTTTTTTTTTTCTTCAATACGATACTACGTCATTTAACCAAATATATCTCTCACTCTCTTTCTCTAACTCACTCTATAACTCTCACTCTTTCTCTCTTTAACTGACTCTCACTCTTTCTCTCTTTAATTGACTCTCACTATTGCTCTCTTTAACTGACTCTCACTCTTTCTCTATTTAACTCACTCTCTCTTTATTTAATTGACTCTCACTATTGCTCTCTTTAACTGACTCTCACTCTTTCTCTATTTAACTCACTCTCTCTTTATTTAATTGACTCTCACTATTGCTCTCTTTAACTGACTCTCACTCTTTCTCTCTTTAACTCACTCTTTCTTTCTTTAACTCATTCTCACTCGTTCTCTCTTTAACTCACTCTTTCTCTCTTTAACTCACTCTTTCTTTCTTTAACTCATTCTCACTCGTTCTCTCTTTAACTCACTCTCACTCTTTGTGTCTTTCTCTCTTTAACCGACTCTCTCTTTCTCTATTTAATTGACTCTCACTCTTTTTCTATTTAACTCACTCTATCTCTCTTTAGCTCACTTTCACTCTTTCTCTCTTTAACTCACTCTCACTCTTTCTCTCTTTAACTCACTCTCACTCTTTCTCTCTTTAACTCACTCTCACTCTTTCTCTCTTTAACTCACTCTCACTCTTTCTCTCTTAAACTGACTCCCATTCTTTCCCTCCATCCTTCTCTCACATTCGTAAGTTTGTCTTTAAACACGCAAAATATACAAAATCCTTTTTAAATAATAAAGCTTATCAAAGGGAAAAAGCTCCGCATTTACGACTGTATCTCTCAATAATGTATAAGTTATTTCCTTTATTTGATATAAAAACAAAATAATTAATTACCAATAATCAATTGTCAAATTGGTTACTTTTTTAATTGATTCATGTTTTGTAAGGTACAAATAAATAATTGTTTAAAGTTTCAACTTGATCCGAAAATGCGTGTGGGAGAAATAATGATTTAATAATGTGTTCAATTAGCTTAAGGACAATACCCTACATATTTAGGCATATTTGTGAATACTGAAGGATTAATTTCCCTTAGCAAACAAAATATTTAATTACCAGTAATTAGTTGACTAATTGTTTAATATTTTTTTAGTCATGTCTTGACTATGCCAATAAATAAATGTCTTAAGTTTCAAGTTGATCCAACAATGGGTGTGGGAAAAATAACGCGCACAAACTTTTTGCCAGACAGACAGACAGACAGAGTGAGTTGATAGAGCTTTGTAAAAATAGTGCTCTGCTTCCTCCTCTCCACTTACCTTCAACCTCTCTTCAGAGCTTCAGGTTTCTCAACTCGGGAATCGCGTGCTGTATTTAACAGAGCCCGCAATGACGCATTGATCACATCGCGAACTGGCCAATGCTTTAAACAATAATTTTTGTTCCAGTAAAACTCTGCGTATAGTTTTCAAATCTGAAATTTATTAATTAAATTATCACTTTGAATCTAAACAAAACTCCTATACGCCCACGCTGTTATTGAGATTACATGAAAACTTAAAAAAAAAAAAAAACTTGTTAAATTCGTTCAGCTTCCACCAAACTAAAAACAAACCAATCATAAAACTTCCATTAGCGCTGAGTGTGCACGCCGAAAGGGGGATAACTTTCAATAAGGTTTTTAACGAGAATGTAAAGCTGTTCAACATTGTGATTTAGATTTTTGTGTTATTCCAATGACCTTTAGTTCAACTACTTTAGGGATTCTCTCAGAACTAACAGTCAGAAACCAAATCTGAACTATACCACTTGGTAATGGAGGAGGAGTATTCTTTAAGGCGCAACCTCTTTATATTCAAAGTCAGCAGGTGAATAGAGTGGCTCCTAACTACAATGCACACAACGCTGTACATCTCATGTACAGAACACAAGGTGAAGGACTTTCCAAGAACGTCACAAGATGTCTGTTTCTTTTGTTTCCAGTCTATCGAACAAAATGAACTTCCTATCACATCTGGTCAATATCTGATCTGGGATCTCTAAAACAAACATTCTATTGCACTGGAGAAAACAAACAAACTGTAATTGAATCAATTCTCCAGACACCTGGCCCCTGTAAACATGAGTTACACATAGTCTGGAAAAAAACTGAGATACAGGACATCACAATAACTGCAACTCTAAACACAGCAAATACAATCGTTGTTATGGCAGCACGACGTTATACACTGAGCCCACTGGCGAGGTCGCTGCTTAGAAGGAGAGCCAGGTTATGGGCGGCGTGAGAAGTTTTAAGTCACTCTCCAAGTTCAAACAATAGCATCCAGCATTTTGTCCCCCATCCACAAGACACTCTAGCAATGAAGAGCATTGCTTTGTATTCACTGCAGCATGTAGAACGTGGAGAAGAGAAGGTTGGACACAATTAGAGAGACCAATGAAATTCAAGAAAATAGAATCCGTCAGAAAATGTTCGGAACAAGAAAGTTGTTTAAGTGAGCGCGTGCTTCTACTTTTGTTATACAGTCAACCCAAGAACTCTATAACTACCTTACTTTTGTTATACAGTCAACCCAAGAACTCTATAACTACCTTACTTTTGTTATACAGTCAACCCAAGAACTCTATAACTACCTTACTTTTGTTATACAGTCAACTTAAGAACTCTATAACTACCTTCTACTTTTGTTATACAGTCAACCCAAGAACTCTATAACTACCTTACTTTTGTTATACAGTCAACCCAAGAACTCTATAACTACCTTCTACTTTTGTTATACAGTCAACCCAAGAACTCTATAACTACCTTCTACTTTTGTTATACAGTCAACCCAAGAACTCTATAACTACCTTCTACTTTTGTTATACAGTCAACCCAAGAACTCAATAACTACCTTCTACTTTTGTTATACAGTCAACCCAAGAACTCTATAACTACCTTACTTTTGTTATACAGTCAACCCAAGAACTCTATAACTACCTTACTTTTGTTATACAGTCAACTTAAGAACTCTATAACTACCTTCTACTTTTGTTATACAGTCAACCCAAGAACTCTATAACTACCTTACTTTTGTTATACAGTCAACCCAAGAACTCTATAACTACCTTCTACTTTTGTTATACAGTCAACCCAAGAACTCTATAACTACCTTCTACTTTTGTTATACAGTCAACCCAAGAACTCTATAACTACCTTCTACTTTTGTTATACAGTCAACCCAAGAACTCTATAACTACCTTCTACTTTTGTTATACAGTCAACCCAAGAACTCTATAACTACCTTCTACTTTTGTTATACAGACAACCCAAGAACTCTATAACTACCTTCTACTTTTGTTATACAGACAACCCAAGAACTCTATAACTACCTTCTACTTTTGTTATACAGACAACCCAAGAACTCTACAACTACCTTCTACTTTTGTTATACAGTCAAATTAAGAACTCTATAACTACCTTCTACTTTTGTCATACAGTCAACCCAAGAACTCTATAACTACCTTCTACTTTTGTCATACAGTCAACCCAAGAACTCTATAACTACCTTCTACTTTTGTTATACAGACAACCCAAGAACTCTATAACTACCTTCTACTTTTGTTATACAGACAACCCAAGAACTCTATAACTACCTTCTACTTTTGTTATACAGACAACCCAAGAACTCTATAACTACCTTCTACTTTTGTCATACAGCCAACCCAAGAACTCTATAACTACCTTCTACTTTTGTCATACAGACAACCCAAGAACTCTATTAACTACCTTCTACTTTCGTTATACAGTCAACTTAAGAACTCTATAACTACCTTCTACTTTTGTTATACAGACAACCCAAGAACTCTATAACTACCTTCTACTTTTGTCATACAGTCAACCCAAGAACTCTATAACTACCTTCTACTTTTGTCATACAGCCAACCCAAGAACTCTATAACTACCTTCTACTTTTGTCATACAGACAACCCAAGAACTCTATTAACTACCTTCTACTTTCGTTATACAGTCAACCTAAGAACTCTATAACTACCTTCTACTTTTGTTATACAGACAACCCAAGAACTCTATAACTACCTTCTACTTTTGTTATACAGACAACCCAAGAACTCTACAACTACCTTCTACTTTTGTTATACAGTCAACTTAAGAACTCTATAACTACCTTCTACTTTTGTTATAGTCAACCCAAGAACTCTATAACTACCTTCTACTTTTGTTATACAGACAACCCAAGAACTCTATAACTACCTTCTACTTTTGTTATACAGACAACCCAAGAACTCTATAACTACCTTCTACTTTTGTCATACAGCCAACCCAAGAACTCTATAACTACCTTCTACTTTTGTCATACAGACAACCCAAGAACTCTATTAACTACCTTCTACTTTCGTTATACAGTCAACTTAAGAACTCTATAACTACCTTCTACTTTTGTTATACAGACAACCCAAGAACTCTATAACTACCTTCTACTTTTGTTATACAGACAACCCAAGAACTCTATAACTACCTTCTACTTTTGTCATACAGCCAACCCAAGAACTCTATAACTACCTTCTACTTTTGTCATACAGTCAACCCAAGAACTCTATAACTACCTTCTACTTTTGTCATACAGCCAACCCAAGAACTCCATAACTACCTTCTACTTTTGTCATACAGACAACCCAAGAACTCTATAACTACCTTCTACTTTTGTTATACAGACAACCCAAGAACTCTATAACTACCTTCTACTTTTGTTATACAGACAACCCAAGAACTCTATAACTACCTTCTACTTTTGTTATACAGACAACCCAAGAACTCTACAACTACCTTCTACTTTTGTTATACAGTCAACTTAAGAACTCTATAACTACCTTCTACTTTTGTTATACAGTCAACCCAAGAACTCTATAACTACCTTCTACTTTTGTTATACAGACAACCCAAGAACTCTATAACTACCTTCTACTTTTGTTATACAGACAACTCAAGAACTCTATAACTACCTTCTACTTTTGTCATACAGCCAACCCAAGAACTCTATAACTACCTTCTACTTTTGTCATACAGACAACCCAAGAACTCTATTAACTACCTTCTACTTTCGTTATACAGTCAACTTAAGAACTCTATAACTACCTTCTACTTTTGTCATACAGTCAACCCAAGAACTCTATAACTACCTTCTACTTTTGTTATACAGCCAACCCAAGAACTCTATTAACTACCTTCTACTTTTGTTATACAGACAACCCAAGAACTCTATAACTACCTTCTACTTTTGTCATACAGTCAACCCAAGAACTCTATAACTACCTTCTACTTTTGTCATACAGTCAACCCAAGGACTCTATAACTACCTTCTACTTTTGTTATACAGTCAACTTAAGAACTCTATAACTACCTTCTACTTTTGTTATACAGTCAACCCAAGAACTCTACAACTACCTTCTACTTTTGTTATACAGTCAACCCAAGAACTCTATAACTACCTTCTACTTTTGTTATACAGTCAACCCAAGAACTCTATAACTACCTTCTACTTTTTTTATACAGTCAACCCAAGAACTCTATAACTACCTTCTACTTTTGTTATACAGACAACCCAAGAAGTACCCAGTTGTTTTTTTATTTTTGTGGGGCTGTTCATTTACATTATGTATGCCTAGAACGTGATTGGTCAGGAGTGGACATTTAGTAAAAATCGCTAAATGTCTTTTAAAAAGATTTTTTTTTTTAATTGTATTATGAAAAGTCACTATAAAAGTGTCTCCCACTGTTGAGATTGCTAGCCATAAGTTATGGGTCAGGATTTTTACAGTGAAACAATTTTTAAATTATACGAAATTTAGATCTACTTCGATTTTATTTGAAATTGTAGTTGGAAAAATTCCAATCCATTAACAACGAGAGATTTCAAAGGAAGTGTCTCGCTAGTCAAAGGGAGCAAACTTCACTGGAAGTTTGTGTTACGGTACAAAGAACTATGGGAGACAATCGTGTGTTTTGTGCGCACTTCACAGCGCTCTGTAGGAAGTGTTTCGTGTACACACATTAGACTTTCCAATGGAACTAGGTTATCACCTGCTGTTACAGGACACATTGAATCAGCTACATAAGCAAGACAAGAATAATCATCTTACTGTCCAACCAGGAAAGTCCATACATAAATTTGTCTCTGACTTCAGCTTAGTGAAAGAGAGAGCATTTTAGTAACTTTTTTTTTAAAGCTGAGACATATAAATTCGTATAGTAGATTAAAGGTCCACTCTTGTGAGTAACCAGCATATGTACGATGATTTCATGTCGCCAGAGCAACGACCAACTGACTTGGTGAACTATCCCAAGGGATGTACACATGTGGCCTAAGCAGTTGGACGAAATGTAAAGTACTCTGCCCCAACCAATCTAGACCAAAATTGAATGCATTTGTTTGGACAATATAATTTCTTTAAACGTTATAATTTCTAAAGTGAGATTATTGGTTTGTTTTTTTAAGTAAAAATTCGTTTTGTTGCCATTTCATGCAACACATTAATGTGATTAGTTTATCGTACCACCTCTACTTGGGGGGGGGGGGGGGGGGGGGGGGGAGGACGTTATGAGGACTCGGGGAAGACATTCCTTCTCCATAGCAAGCACACGAATTAACAATGAATAACTACAGGAGCGACATGGCGTTGTTTAAATGTTTAGTAAATGTATAAGTAATTCATAGGAAGTCTATTTCAAATATTACTTTCATGTCCACAAATCACTGGGCTGACTTTGAGACTTTATGTGGCTCGGTGTGTGTTTGACAATGTAGAGTGAAAATGAACAGTGATCTGAAGTAGAACTAAAAATAGTTCAAACAAGTCATTGAGAATTCCGTCAGAATTCCAGACATGTCATCACTAGAGAATGTCCAATATGTTTTAATATTGAGGTCAAGAGGTCAGATATTGACACACTTATGTTAATGTAATTCTGTCATTTGATTGTTATAAACATTTATGAAAATCTCTTGAATTATTATTGTTTTTATTGTGCTAATAGTTTACCAAAGCATGAAGAGAAACTCGTATCAACAGGAAGAACACATCACTGTGACCTTACACACACATACAGATTAGAAAAATGAGCAATATAGTACTCACGTTCTAAACTATTGTCTCCGTATAGAATCCTGTATAAAATCCTCGCCAACAGTTATTTAGGTCTCTCACTGGTCGGTGAATGGACTGTTCATACTGTGACATGATGACGCATAGTTCGGGGTATCCAGAATTAATTTACATACAAAAAAAATCAAACGCTAAAATTATCCGCAGGATTTTCCCCTTTTGTCATAGCATCGATTGCTCAAAGAAACACACACACACAAACACGCACACTTCACTCACCTGCACACATTCACTTCACTCACACACACACACACACATCTCACTCACCTACACATTCACAGACGAGCACTCACAGTGGGCGCGGACACGAGAACATGACGAGCGTGAAAGACGGGGGAGGAGGGGGGCGATCAGATCGATAATCAACGGTGTGTGTTGTGGCGAGACACGCAGGTGACAATGGAGGTAACTGGAGGCTAGGGGTGGGGGAAGCAGGGTCCCTTCACTGGGAGCATACTGACATAAATTAAGTGAATGGTCAAAAACAGAAAAAACACTTTACAGTATTGAAATAGTATGGTGACAGAGCGTCAAATAATCGAGACAAGATCTCGGTTTGAATCCTGGTAGGGATTATTTCTTGAGAAATCTCAATGGACCCGAATCCAGATAAAATGTGAACTGACTAACAAACGTTAAATGTTGAATGGAGTGGCTCATTACTTTGACAGCAACAACAAAGTGAAGTCAATGACAGACAACTGCACTCACTTCTTCTACCTCGTGAGTGTCAGGGTATTGAATGGAATCGAAGATACATCTAAATTTGGTTTTCCAAAGGTAATGTAACATACAGGTAATGTAACATACAGGTAATGTAACATACAGGTAATGTAACATACAGGTAATGTAACATACAGGTTATGTAACATACAGGTAATGTAACATACAGGTTATGTAACATACAGGTTATGTAACATACAGGTAATGTAACATACAGTAATGTAGCTTGTTTTTTGTTTGTTTGTTTGTTTGTTTTACATGTTTTCGGATGTTCCTTCAAAGTTGAAGATAGTTTACTTTCAAGTCCAAACCTCCCGCAGGACGACGGGGATGGGAGCGAGCAGGGTTTGAACCCGGGACCATCGATAAATCGAAACGACAGCCCAGCGCGCAAACGCACGACCAGGCAGCCATCCAAGTACATACAGGCACTCTTCTGTTTAGAGACATCACTTGCCAATGTTTGTATGTTTGTCAGTTCCAATCGTTCCTCCAGTAAAGATGATTACGTCATCTATGTCCTAGATGGACAGGGTTTGAACTCGAGATTATCGTGACGATGCTCCTAAGCTCATATACCACAGAAACAGGCCGTTGAGACTTTAATATTACTAATGGTTCGTTTTAGACTAATGATTTTACCCATTAAAGAGGCTAATATACTTTCTGAGATGACCTATACATTTTATGAATAGTTTATATTTGGTGGTTGAGCGGTAAAGCGCTTGGCTTCCGCACCGGGGGTTCCGGGTTTGAATCCTGATGAAGACTGGAATTTTATTTTATTTCGGGATCATTGGACGCCTCTGAGTCTGACCTTAACATCATCTGCCCAATATACCACAAGGTCTGAAAGGGGAACTTACTTTTATACTTAACTAGATCTATATATATATATATATATAGTTTCTTTGGACAATCAACATGCAACTGTTTTAATCTGATACTAAGAGAAAGTATGTGACATCAGGTGTACTGCCTGTCATTAATTTAGTGGAAATACCCGATGCATGGGCCAGTGAACCACAGTGAATCAAAAAATGTCATCATTTTAAAGAGAGTAGATTTAATGAGACCTTTATCTAATACCTAATATCAAATGTTAGTTTACAATACTAACAAAGCATTCGTATCAAATAAATACGTATTAAATCAACATATTTCTTTAGTAACAAACACTCATTAACAATAAACAAAATACCAAGAAGAAATCATTTGTACATTTGGTATACAGCCCCAAGGGAGATAAGTGTGATCAATTGGACGAGAAGCTCTCCATCGCGTGTGTGCTAATACCTCGGCAATGTATTTTGGTGTGGAGGCTATACACCGTGTAGGTTCGAGTCAATAACAGCACGTGGAGTGGCAAGCAGACAATGGGTTGAAGCCTACACAAGAGAAGTGGTAGTAGTGTAGGCTGGTGATAGGAGATGAACAAGTTAGACTAGAAATGACATTGGTCTTGTATTAGGTGTGGGTACATATTGGTCTTGTATTAGGTGTGGGTACATATTGGTCTTGTATTAGGTGTGGGTACAGCAGGTGAGATGTGGCTTTAACTTCACGCGCAACCAGTGGTGCATTGTGTTACCTATAACATGTTGACGTTCACACTAACCACTTAGTAAGGGTATCTGGGTATCCGCGCTGCCTTTAGCCGCTCAGCTAACACGACTGTGCTCGGAAAAATCGGGATTCGAACTCAAGCCCCCTTGATAGGTAGCCAAGCGGATTTGGCCTGTCAACCAACCATCCCTCATTATAATATAATTAAACATTTGAATACAAATCTATGCATGGAATCTATAGATAAAAACCTGTTCATTGTATGAAAGTAGACGCACTGATGGATACTTTCAGCAACCACAGGACTCAACTTTTTCGTCAAATTTCAGCAAAATAAAGAAATCAAAATGATATCTTATTAGATATGTCGTAGAAGTAAGGTGGCGGACCGGTGGAAGTGAATAGGGCGGACAAAATGATGGTCCTGGGTTCAGCTTCAAGAGTAAGCAGTGATTTGTCCTCCTTGGAATTAAAAGTCAGTGAAAGACAGTGGAGCAGGGTGTTCATCTATAATAATATATATATACAAGGCATACATACTGCCCCATGGGATTGATCTATAATAATATATATATACAAGGCATACATACTGCCCCATGGGATTGATCTATAATAATATATATATACAAGGCATACATACTGCCCCATGGGATTGATCTATAATAATATATATATACAAGGCATACATACTGCCCCATGGGATTGATGCATCTTGCGTTATGTATTGTCAATAGGGCATCATGCACTAGGCAAAATGATATGTTGACTGCACTTTGTCAAAATGACATGTTGCGTTAGCATGTCATTTTGGCATTTTATACAGTACTGTTAATAGAATATGTATGTGACAGTGTCAAGATGGCATGTTGCATATGTCACTCTTACTATTATATAAATTGCATGGCTTCATGTTAAGACATTGTCACGTGGTAAAAGCCATGTCATGCTGGAGAGGACATGTTGCACAAGACATCATGAAGAGGATATGTTGCACAGGACATGATGAAGAGGACATGTTGCACAGGACATGATGAAGAGGACATGTTGCACAAGACATGATGAAGAGGACATGTTACACAAGACATGATGAAGAGGGCATGATGAAGAGGACATGTTGCACAAGACATCATGAAGAGGATATGTTGCACAGGACATGATGAAGAGGACATGTTGCACAGGACATGATGAAGAGGACATGTTGCACAAGACATGATGAAGAAGACATGTTACACAAGACATGATGAAGAGGACATGTTACACAAGACATGATGAAGAGGACATGTTGCACAGGACATGATGAAGAGGACATGTTGCACAAGACATGATGAAGAGGACATGTTGCACAAGACATGATGAAGAGGACATGTTGCACAGGACATGATGAAGAGGACATGTTGCACAGGACATGATGAAGAGGACATGTTGCACAAGACATGATGAAGAGGACATGTTGCACAAGACATGATGAAGAGGACATGTTGCACAGGACATGTTGAAGAGACATGTTGCAAGGAACTTGATGGAGAAGACATTTGCATAGGACATTGTGAAGAGGACATGATACACAGGACATAATGTTGGTCAAGGCATTGGGCATGTTGTTTCAGGTAGTCTAGATGACATCACTGTACAACTGGATGTGGCGTTGTGTAATGCACATAAGTTATAGTGACATCATACTGGCAGTACCGATGTATCTGGTAGCACGTAACATTGCCTGCAACATTTTTATTAGGCCTTCAATAAAGGAAGATTACTTAACTGCATTAGACCACATAAGTGTATTCACTGAGCTGGTGAGTTCAGCTTATTGGGCTGGTACATGTGTTACATCTAACCCAAAAATGTCAGCACATGTCCATACTGTTGCTATGGATTATCACTTGGCTGTATTGTTTTGTCCCCCGACCCCTCTCTCTCCTTAGTTTCGTTTCATCCCCTGTTTGATATGGCGTGTTGTGTGAGTTCAATCTGAGCCAACATAGAGCTCACGCACTGAGTAAACAAAGAGTATTGATTCAACGAAATGCCCTACGCTGATAACGACGAACATAATGACCCACGTATTGACATCTGATGACATGCGTACCATCTGGGTCAGATGGGTTGACTTTTATTTTTTTTAATTAGTAAATGACAACTATAACGGTCAGCCTGTATTGACCAGCACATAAACGTGAAGGTTTGCATGTGGTAGTGAAGTAGTCATTTGGGGAGGGGAGCGTGGGTTCGGGTCGGAGATAGTTTGTTTAACTGAATAGTGTGTGTGTGTGTACTTTTGTTGTAATCGGTGTGTGTGTGTACTTTTGTTGTAATCGGTGTGTGAGAGAAAATGTGAACGTTGAATGAATTCATCCTTGATATTAACACTCGGTTCACTTATGCGGCGTGAATTAAAAAATAAGTCATCAGTGGTGTGGGAGGTTTAGACTAGGAAGTATCTTCAACTCTGAAAGAACATCCCAAACATGTGAAACAATTTACAAAAAAACGCAACAACATTGAATGCAAACAATTGAAAACAATTAAAAGTGACCTGATTAACATGCTTGACTAGATTGGCACAGACATAGGACGTTGAGACTACATATCTTCTCTTATTGAAATAACGTCTTTGATTTATAAGATAAGATTAAAGAGATTATAAAGTCTACATCTAATATCATCTAATCTAGATACAGTCAAGATATTAATTCTAAGAGCTTTTATTATTAAAGTAACCAGTGTCGAGGTACCAGATTTACTCATCTAGATCTAAATCAATTTAAGATCGTAGACTCTGGATCTAATTAATCATTAGGCTTCACTTTATAGATCTATAATCTATAGATTTGGATCTAGATCTAGATTCTAAGTATATAAATATAATGCGGTCAAATTAGTATAAAGTCTAATCTAGATCTAGACATAGTCTATCTAGATGTATGTATTCTATATCTAGAATAGATCTATATATAATATACATCTAGACTGTAGTGTAGATCTTGAAATTATATGGGCATAGGAATGTATGATAATTAAAGTGACCTTGATCTCGTCAATCTAGACCTAGATTGCCCTAGATTTAGGTCTAGATCTATATAGTATAGATATAGACTACTAGGTCTAAGTATATACTCATTATATAGATCTAAATTCTATCTAGATCTAATAATAATTTAAATTTGTCCGTTAGTGAGTGTACTATCTATATTTAGATCTATATATTCTTGTATCTAGATCTAGACCTGGATGTCTAGATCAATCATTAGATCAAGAAACTATAGAACTAGATGTCTAGACTCTAAACTATTACTTTAGTCACATAGTGAGTCCAGTCTCTATATATATTCTAGATCTAAATGTTAATGTAGATCTAGATCTCCTATATAGACCTACGTCTCTAAACGCTAAAATAAATAATCGTAAGCTAGATCTAAATCTAAGTCTAAGCTATCTTTATCTAACTAGATCTAGTCTAGATCAATGATGTTATCTAACACTAATCTTACCTTTTAATTTCAAGCGCCAGCAGTACTTCAATAATTATTAATAAGGTCAATTAGACACACAGAAGGCCAAGAATCCAAAAATGAACATTTTAAATCTGATCGTTTGTTTAGAAAAAAATATTTAGGATTACTCCCCTTTGAACCGTATTTTGACACGGGAGGCTGGAACTGTAAAATGTTTTCGCCGTCTGCTCAGTACACACACACACACGCTGTCCTGACCAGTGTGACACTTTCCCTCCTCCTACTGTCGTAGAGATGCAATGCAAACGATGGGCGACCTTTTTTTTTTCCCTAACGCCTCCGAAATATGAAACAAAAGAAATGCAGATCTATTCCACAGTACAATGTTCCACAATAAAAGCAAAAGTTAAATCCAAGGGTAAGGAATAATTAGATTACTCAATAGCAACAAAACTCCGCTCTAGCACCATCACAGGAGGTATTTTTTCCCCCTCCATCGCCAAACAGTTTAGCCTACATCGCGTGCGAGGCGTGCAGCGTGTGAAGGTTTTTGGCGCCATCGACGCGAAACTTAAACCCCGCCCAGTGCTTTACTACACGAGGGGGAAAGGAGGAGCGACAAGAGACGATGGGGTAGCGAGGGTAAGGATTGATTGGCCGAAGAAAAGTTTCCAAATGAAATGTTGTATATAGGTTAATAATAGTTTGTTTGTTTGTAAAATGTTTTATATAGGTTAATAATAGTTTGTTTGTTTGTAAAATGTTTTATATAGGTTAATAATAGTTATTTCAGTTAGCTCAAAGAGAAGTTGTTGTTTGCTTCGAAAACTAAGAATGTCTACAATGTTGTTTTTAAACTTGATATTTGTTTATTTGTGTGATTCTCGAAACTCGTTTTACTGATATAATGGCAGATATAGTAGGAAGGACGGGTCTATGCTCTTAGTGATTATGTGAAATCTTAAAACATAAACATACAACCCAGTTATAATATGATCAAAAGGTTTGACTAATATAAAGGAAATATTGGAAGATTAAGTCTGTCCTTTCTTACGTTTGCGTGACCCTGGTCAAATGACAGCGTGGTATAGCTTTTGGGGGAAAAAAAGAACCTGCAGATTCGTTTTAGACGCTATCCCAAAAACATCAAAAAAAGGAAATTGTGTACTTGCTACGCTAGAGACCTTTGGTCAGCTCTGTAAGACCAGTTTTTGTTGCTCTAAATTTTTTTTCTTAAATAATCAAAATTGTGCCAATAGTTTCTAATTGGGGTCATAGTGTATGTCTTCAGATTTAAAGGAGGCGCTGTGGCTGAGTGGTTAAGCGTTTTGTTTCCGAACAGGGGTCCTGGTTCGAATCTCGGTGACGACTGGGATTCTGAATTTTGGTACTTTCAGGGCGCCAGTGAGTCTTGAACTCTAATGGGTACCTGACTTTAGTTGGGGAAAGTAAAGGCTGTTGGTCGTTGCGCTGGCCACATGACACCCTGCTCGTTGGCCACAGAAACAGATGCCATCATCTGCCCTTTAGATCGCAAGTTCTAAAAGGGGAAACTTTGTTTTTATTCAGATTACTAAGGAACGTATTGGAAGGATTGTTTGTTTCGTCAAAACGTATTGGAAGGATTGTTTGTTTCGTCAAAACGTATTGGAATGTTTTTAATTTTAGACTTTCGTTACAAAAGAACTCCCCCCCCCCTCCCCCAATGAAATTGTTTGTTATCAGCTGATTTGTTTCAGTCTGGCCACAGATTCAAGTCTGTTGTTTATGTGAGAGTCGAGTGGACTGATAGAGAACAACAGCGAGACCGCCCTCACTAATTCAATTAAACTAAGCACTAAATTAGCGCTCGAAATGACCAGTCACTGGACAGGCCGAATTAGTCTGGTATCAGCCGCGCTGAGCAGAAGTCGTAAAAAATAGTCACAATCGCGTTGACCCAGTCTCAAGAAATGACCATCAGCTGGACTCAAAAGTAGCCTCCAGATTGCTCACCAGGAAAAGGGTCAGCTACAAAGGCCCCCTCCTAGGGACTGTCAACTGTCTTTGACCATCGACAATTAGGTCCAGATGACCGCTTATATTCGCAGACATAATGTCTTCGCCATATGTCCTCTCAAGTAAACAATGGACAAGAGGAAATGAAGATGACCATCTGACCATTGTCCTTTTTGTAGAACAAGAAACAAAATGAATTATTCGTGCTTGAAGTCATTTTGTACAAGATGATGATGGCCATTGACCAGTGCCACGATATGCTGGACAAAAATTCACTACACCTCATGTGTTGACCCCTCTCTAATGTCATGGCATGCCGGACATGTACTGAACATGTCATGTCACGTATTATCTGCCAGAAGACAAGTATCACGATACAACTATTAGTAAAGATCCATTCCTGCCAACTTGATGTGGAGATGTACTCTGGTCTGTAGGCAATCATTTCTTATCAGGCAACTTGATGTGGAGATGTACTCTGGTCTATAGGCAATCATTTCTTATCAGGCAACTTGATGTGGAGATGTACTCTGGTCTGTTGGCAATCATTTCTTATCAGGCAACTTGATGTGGAGATGTACTCTGGTCTGTTGGCAATCATTTCTTATCAGGCAACTTGATGTGGAGATGTACTCTGGTCTGTAGGCAATCATTTCTTATCAGGCAACTTGATGTGGAGATGTACTCTGGTCTGTTGGCAATCATTTCTTATCAGGCAACTTGATGTGGAGATGTACTCTGGTCTGTTGGCAATCATTTCTTATCAGGCAACTTGATGTGGAGATGTACTCTGGTCTGTTGGCAATCATTTCTTATCAGGCAACTTGATGTGGAGATGTACTCTGGTCTGTTGGCAATCATTTCTTATCAGGCAACTTGATGTGGAGATGTACTCTGGTCTGTAGGCAATCATTTCTTATCAGGCAACTTGATGTGGAGATGTACTCTGGTCTGTAGGCAATCATTTCTTATCAGGCAACTTCCTCTTTATTATTTAATAGCCAGGTAACTTCTGTTTTTCTTAATTAAATACTATCTCGTAAAACGTTTTTTTTTAATGTGTGTGGTATTGCAATGTATTTCACATACAGCAAGATAAGAAAGTGCGATAAGATAAGAAAGTGAGATAAGATAAGACAGTACATGCCTTGATATATGCTTAGTGGAAGAAGTGACTAGGTGTTTAGTCGCATTTCTCCCGAGACTAAGATCGTGGGTTCGAGAGCTGTTAGCAACTCTTGTCTAGTGGAGAATGGATTGTATTTTCAACTTGAGACTATCCTGCTCCGACCTGGCGCCTGATGAAAATATTAAAGCTGGTTGTTATGGCAACATAGCATCCTCGTTAACCGTTATCTCCGGCAGTGAACATTTCTTCACTATTGTTGATGGTTGATAGGGTTGGTTGATAAATGTTATGGTTGAGTGTAGATGTTATATGCGAGCTCACTCCTAAACCTCTAACAGAACAAGAACTAATACATATTGAAGACATCCAGCTATTAGCTTGAACACCAGTTTATTCCAGAAATAAGGACACAGTCTACGCCGTCTCTATACTACAAGCCAGTCTCCTTCATTGTCCGTTTCTTGTCCGGTCTTGTCTTTGTAACTGTACTGTGGCGTCACTCAGGAAATACCCGATGAAACCCCAACTTCTCGGCGTCTTGCTGTTGTGTCATTACACCAGTTACTTATTAAGTTGTGTGGATGTATTATATGCGATGTACGCTACTGAGTACAAGCCAGTTTTAAGGGACCTAACACTTGGGCGTACTTCAGATTATTGACTAAACTGGAACACGTCCGAGCCAATATCTTCTTCCATTCTTTCAGTCGTGAAGGCCGGCCGTCTGTTCTGTTGTATTTCTCTTGTTTATCTTTTTCCTTACCTGGTATTGTTGCTTGTAGGATGTACTAATCTTGTTAAATGTCGTATTAAAAAGAATTTAAAGTTGTTGTTTTTTTTAATTAAAAAATCTGGAGGCTTCTAATCGAAGTTTCTCTCATCGTTGTTAAGGATGTAAAAAATCCTTTTGTCCAAGGAGATTTTGAAAACATTGTGTAAGCCTCCATGCACTTAGGCTCCGTACTGGGATTAATCTCTTACAGCATCACGGTCCAGGTATCTGGCAGTGTTCTCTAGGGTCTGCTTGTCTCCGTACAAGGCGTGACCCCTGCATGCACCAGTTCTATCTGTTTCAAGACAAGTCGTACCTCCAATTGTGTTTCTGAGCACCCTGCAGTCGTAGAGGATGTGGTCTACTGTCTCGTCTTCTGTATGGCAGTATCAACATCTGGGCTCGTGATACTCTCGTGTCCTAGCGAAGTAGGCTCATATTGGGACACTGTCCGAGTTTGAAACCAGACCAAATAGTTCTTCTTCTCCATATTGATTAGTATTTCCAATCATTAATTATTTCTATGCCATTCATACGGAGACGTCAGATTTCTGAAGAACAATATAGTGTGTTGGTGTGACCTTTGATTTTACAGCTAATTTAAATGCTGGTAACTTCAAGTGGTCAAGTGGTCAGTTAGTCCTTCAAATGATTTAAATGTAAAGTATATTTTTTTAAAGGCAGTAGTCTCTGCCCATTAGCGGCGTGTCAAGTGTCAAAAGAGTTTCTGACCTTAGCCTCGTCTTTCTGAACATAGTTGGAATACAACAACAACTCGTGTCTCGGCTATTGCCCATTCAAGTTGGAATAAAACAACAACTCGTGTCTCGGCTATTGCCCATTCAAGTTGGAATACAACAACAACTCGTGTCTCGGCTATTGCCCATTCAAGTTGGAATACAACAACTCGTGTCTCGGCTATTGCCCATTCAAGTTGGAATACAACAACAACTCGTGTCTCGGCTATTGCACATTCAAGTTGGAATAAAACAACAACTCGTGTCTCGGCTATTGCCCATTCAAGTTGGAATACAACAACAACTCGTGTCTCGGCTATTGCCCATTCAAGTTGGAATAAAACAACAACTCGTGTCTCGGCTATTGCCCATTCAAGTTGGAATACAACAACAACTCGTGTCTCGGCTATTGCCCATTCAAGTTGGAATACAACAACAACTCGTGTCTCGGCTATTGCACATTCAAGTTGGAATAAAACAACAACTCGTGTCTCGGCTATTGCCCATTCAAGTTGGAATACAACAACAACTCGTGTCTCGGCTATTGCCCATTCAAGTTGGAATAAAACAACAACTCGTGTCTCGGCTATTGCCCATTCAAGTTGGAATACAACAACTCGTGTCTCGGCTATTGCCCATTCAAGTTGGAATACAACAACTCGTGTCGGCTATTGCCCATTCAAGTTGGAATACAACAACTCGTGTCTCGGCTATTGCCCATTCAAGTTGGAATACAACAACTCGTGTCTCGGCTATTGCCCATTCAAGTTGGAATACAACAACTCGTGTCTCGGCTATTGCCCATTCAAGTTGGAATACAACAACTCGTGTCGGCTATTGCCCATTCAAGTTGGAATACAACAACAACTCGTGTCTCGGCTATTGCCCATTCAAATTGGAATACAACAACTCGTGTCGGCTATTGCACATTCAAGTTGGAATACAACAACAACTCGTGTCTCGGCTATTGCCTATTCAAGTTGGAATACAACAACTCGTGTCTCGGCTATTGCCCATTCAAGTGGGAATACAACAACTCGTGTCGGCTATTGCCCATTCAAGTTGGAATACAACAACAACTCGTGTCTCGGCTATTGCCCATTCAAGTTGGAATACAACAACTCGTGTCGGCTATTGCCTATTCAAGTTGGAATACAACAACAACTCGTGTCTCGGCTATTGCCTATTCAAGTTGGAATACAACAACTCGTGTCTCGGCTATTGCCCATTCAAGTTGGAATACAACAACTCGTGTCTCGGCTATTGCCCATTCAAGTTGGAATACAACAACTCGTGTCTCGGCTATTGCCTATTCAAGTTGGAATACAACAACTCGTGTCTCGGCTATTGCCCATTCAAGTTGGAATACAACAACTCGTGTCGGCTATTGCACATTCAAGTTGGAATAAAACAACAACTCGTGTCTCGGCTATTGCCTATTCAAGTTGGAATACAACAACTCGTGTCTCGGCTATTGCCCATTCAAGTTTGAATACAACAACAACTCGTGTCTCGGCTATTGCCCATTCAAGTTGGAATACAACAACTCGTGTCTCGGCTATTGCCTATTCAAGTTGGAATACAACAACTCGTGTCTCGGCTATTGCCCATTCAAGTTGGAATAAAACAACTCGTGTCTCGGCTATTGCCCATTCAAGTTGGAATACAACAACTCGTGTCTCGGCTATTGCCCATTCAAGTTGGAATACAACAACTCGTGTCGGCTATTGCACATTCAAGTTGGAATAAAACAACAACTCGTGTCTCGGCTATTGCCCATTCAAGTTGGAATACAACAACTCGTGTCTCGGCTATTGCCTATTCAAGTTGGAATACAACAACTCGTGTCTCGGCTATTGCCCATTCAAGTTGGAATAAAACAACTCGTGTCTCGGCTATTGCCCATTCAAGTTGGAATACAACAACAACTCGTGTCTCGGCTATTGCCTATTCAAGTTGGAATACAACAACTCGTGTCTCGGCTATTGCCCATTCAAGTTGGAATACAACAACTCGTGTCTCGGCTATTGCCCATTCAAGTTGGAATAAAACAACAACTCGTGTCTCGGCTATTGCCCATTCAAGTTGGAATACAACAACAACTCGTGTCTCGGCTATTGCCCATTCAAGTTGGAATACAACAACAACTCGTGTCTCGGCTATTGCACATTCAAGTTGGAATAAAACAACAACTCGTGTCTCGGCTATTGCCCATTCAAGTTGGAATACAACAACAACTCGTGTCTCGGCTATTGCCCATTCAAGTTGGAATAAAACAACAACTCGTGTCTCGGCTATTGCCCATTCAAGTTGGAATACAACAACTCGTGTCTCGGCTATTGCCCATTCAAGTTGGAATACAACAACTCGTGTCGGCTATTGCCCATTCAAGTTGGAATACAACAACTCGTGTCTCGGCTATTGCCCATTCAAGTTGGAATACAACAACTCGTGTCTCGGCTATTGCCCATTCAAGTTGGAATACAACAACTCGTGTCTCGGCTATTGCCCATTCAAGTTGGAATACAACAACTCGTGTCGGCTATTGCCCATTCAAGTTGGAATACAACAACAACTCGTGTCTCGGCTATTGCCCATTCAAGTTGGAATACAACAACTCGTGTCGGCTATTGCACATTCAAGTTGGAATACAACAACAACTCGTGTCTCGGCTATTGCCTATTCAAGTTGGAATACAACAACTCGTGTCTCGGCTATTGCCCATTCAAGTTTGAATACAACAACAACTCGTGTCTCGGCTATTGCCCATTCAAGTTGGAATACAACAACTCGTGTCTCGGCTATTGCCTATTCAAGTTGGAATACAACAACTCGTGTCTCGGCTATTGCCCATTCAAGTTGGAATAAAACAACTCGTGTCTCGGCTATTGCCCATTCAAGTTGGAATACAACAACTCGTGTCTCGGCTATTGCCCATTCAAGTTGGAATACAACAACTCGTGTCGGCTATTGCACATTCAAGTTGGAATAAAACAACAACTCGTGTCTCGGCTATTGCCCATTCAAGTTGGAATACAACAACTCGTGTCTCGGCTATTGCCTATTCAAGTTGGAATACAACAACTCGTGTCTCGGCTATTGCCCATTCAAGTTGGAATAAAACAACTCGTGTCTCGGCTATTGCCCATTCAAGTTGGAATACAACAACAACTCGTGTCTCGGCTATTGCCCATTCAAGTTGGAATAAAACAACTCGTGTCTCGGCTATTGCCCATTCAAGTTGGAATACAACAACAACTCGTCTCGGCTATTGCCCATTCAAGTTGGAATAAAACAACAACTCGTGTCTCGGCTATTGCCCATTCAAGTTGGAATACAACAACAACTCGTCTCGGCTATTGCCCATTCAAGTTGGAATAAAACAACAACTCGTGTCTCGGCTATTGCCCATTCAAGTTGGAATACAACAACAACTCGTGTCTCGGCTATTGCACATTCAAGTTTGAATACAACAACTCGTGTCGTCTATTGCACATTCAAGTTTGAATACAACAACAACTCGTGTCTCGGCTATTGCACATTCAAATTTGAATACAACAACTCGTGTCGGCTATTGCACATTCAAGTTTGAATACAACAACTCGTGTCTCGGCTATTGCACATTCAAGTTGGAATAAAACAACAACTCGTGTCTCGGCTATTGCCCATTCAAGTTGGAATACAACAACAACTCGTGTCGGCTATTGCACATTCAAGTTTGAATACAACAACTCGTGTCGGCTATTGCACATTCAAGTTTGAATACAACAACAACTCGTGTCTCGGCTATTGCACATTCAAATTTGAATACAACAACTCGTGTCGGCTATTGCACATTCAAGTTTGAATACAACAACTCGTGTCTCGGCTATTGCACATTCAAGTTGGAATAAAACAACAACTCGTGTCTCGGCTATTGCCCATTCAAGTTGGAATACAACAACAACTCGTGTCGGCTATTGCACATTCAAGTTTGAATACAACAACTCGTGTCGGCTATTGCACATTCAAGTTTGAATACAACAACTCGTGTCTCGGCTATTGCCCATTCAAGTTGGAATAAAACAACAACTCGTGTCTCGGCTATTGCCCATTCAAGTTGGAATACAACAACAACTCGTGTCGGCTATTGCACATTCAAGTTTGAATACAACAACTCGTGTCGGCTATTGCACATTCAAGTTGGAATACAACAACAACTCGTGTCGGCTATTGCACATTCAAGTTTGAATGATACGTTTGGCTATCTCCTCATATCTCTCCTCCGAGTGTGGACAACTTCTAATGTTCCCAGACATTAATGGCCGTTGTCTTTACTTCAGTATGCTCGCATCACTTGTATCCCTGGCTAATGCTTCGTGGAATTGAAACACAAGGTCATGGTCAGGTTAACGTGAGCATGGTTCCCTACTTCACGTGTATTGACCACTCCCGTCCATAAAGCCAGCCACTGTCCGTCCTTGTGCCTGGCAACAAACGCCAACCAATCTGGATTTATAGAGATTACTGATTGTAATCTAAGGATTACTGCCAGCCTGCTGGTCAAGTCCGATCTGTTCACACTGACCAAGAGGGCTACAGAGTACCGTGGGTTTAAAAAAAATGCGACTGACCGTTCCGAGATTTGTAAGTTTACGTGTAGAATGAAAACTGCAGAAATAAGTATCCCAAGGTCAACTCTAGATGTGTACATTGTTAGTGTACCAATACATTTAAAACACATACACATTAATATACACGAACACAAATGTATGTGTACAAACATGACGCTGACCATATTTTCATTGGCTAGACACTTGTATAATTAATTGACATCTCTGGGTGTTGGTCATCTTGTTGTTCACTTTGGTCACGACGTGTAACTAGATAGACATTTGGGCAGGGCCGGTCTTAGGCCACTGCAACCTATGCAGTCGCAGTGGGCCCCGCGCTTTCATAGACCCCTCCCTTTCATAGGCCCCGCGCTAATTCAAGGTGTAATTGCAAAAACAAATATACGAAAAACTCATGGAAATCTCCTGAATTTATTAAAATCTCCTGAAAACTCTTAAAATCTACAGAAAAATAGACAAAATTGTCATATGTGGGTGTCATTCATTGCGGAAAACTCCAATCCTACGCGCGATAAAAGAAAAAAAAAGCGAAGTCAGCTTTCATGTAATAAAATGTAATAATCGGGCAAATTTTACATTAATCTGAAGTTCCAATACTTTATTTACTTTTATAGTCACTGGCATTTAAATATGTCGTTGGTTACAATGTTCGTAAAGTACAAATCTCAATTTTTAACTGAATGAATAAAATTCAAAGTCGAATTTTTTCTTATACAAAATCTTAATTTTCGCTTATTATCCTTATTCCCACACAAACTAGGCCCCGCGCAAACAGTTTCGCATAGGGCCCCGCAATCGCTAGGACCGGCCCTGCATTTGGGTGACGCTGTAGAGTTTGCTGTAAGAGGTTGGAGAAATGATGTCATTCAAAGTCAGATCAAGTCAACTACAAGTTGGACATGACTCTATTTCATGTACAGATCAAATCAACTACAAGTTGGACATGACTCTATTTCATGTACAGATCAAGTCAACTACAAGTTGGACATGACTCTATTTCATGTACAGATCAAATCAACTACAAGTTGGACATGACTCTATTTCATGTACAGATCAAATCAACTACAAGCTGGACATGACTCTATTTCATGTACAGATCAAATCAACTACAAGTTGGACATGACTCTATTTCATGTACAGATCAAATCAACTACAAGCTGGACATGACTCTATTTCATGTACAGATCAAGTCAACTACAAGTTGGACATGACTCTATTTCATGTACAGATCAAATCAACTACAAGCTGGACATGACTCTATTTCATGTACAGATCAAATCAACTACAAGCTGGACATGACTCTATTTCATGTACAGATCAAATCAACTACAAGCTGGACATGACTCTATTTCATGTACAGATCAAGTCAACTACAAGTTGGACATGACTCTATTTCATGTACAGATCAAGTCAACTACAAGTTGGACATGACTCTATTTCATGTACAGATCAAATCAACTACAAGCTGGACATGACTCTATTTCATGTACAGATCAAATCAACTACAAGCTGGACATGACTCTATTTCATGTACAGATCAAATCAACTACAAGCTGGACATGACTCTATTTCATGTACAGATCAAGTCAACTACAAGCTGGACATGACTCTATTTCATGTACAGATCAAATCAACTACAAGCTGGACATGACTCTATTTCATGTACAGATCAAATCAACTACAAGCTGGACATGACTCTATTTCATGTACAGATCAAATCAACTACAAGCTGGACATGACTCTATTTCATGTACAGATCAAATCAACTACAAGCTGGACATGACTCTATTTCATGTATTAGATTTTCTGAAAGAACTGGGTTGTAAAAGGATACATTGTAAAATATATTTCTTTCGGCATTGATTAATATAGAGAGAGAGATATAAAATGAGCATTGCATTTATGAGATGCTACTCATTCTCCGTTACTTTTGACTGTAGTAAGTTAATACGTCAGTTTCATTTTCAAATTCATTTTCCACAAATTAAAGTAAACATTGTCATTGAATGGCATGAATAAAACAATATCCTTTCAAAAGTTAGTTTCGCCCCGTCCACACTCATGCCTTAAATGCAAATTAAAAAAATATATATATAATTTAGATCGAAATGCATGAACATAGAAATTGTTTGTCGGTTCTGTTCTAGGTTCCAATACTTTCACACCATTCGCTGACTCGAGCAACACGGTGGATGCGGTGCATAACTCTTTTGATAATGTCACTTGTCCGGATTATCTGCCCATGTTTTCTTTTCAACGCGACAACAATAGCTTCGTTAGTTTGAACAAGAAAAAGTTTTTCAACCCCCCCCCCCCTCTCCTTTTTTTTTCTTTCTCAAGCGACTGCTTGAGGGCTGGGGGCAGTAATGGGGCACTGGGCGGTAAATTAATTGTATTTCTTGCCCTCTCTCCTGCCTCCTCGTTTTATTCATCCTTCTCATCCTTTTCCATTTCCGGTTTCGTTGACTCACACACAGACACACACACATATAGACACAGAGACACCCGTCCATTTCATTTATCTGTCGTTTTTTTTTTCGGCCTTTTATTTTTTTTTTACTCAGACTTTCTGTCCGTCTGTCTGTCTGTCTCTACATTCATTATCACCCTACCACCCCCTCGCCCCTCCCGCTGTTTCACGCTGTATCTGTTGCAATGTCTTTCTAATGCAATGCAAATAACTCTGCATATATTCTGGAATGAAACAATGTATTAGCTTGGACGTGACATACATAGAGGTCCACCGTGCACCACTACTTAGAACTTGCATGTATTCTTATAATTCTTATTTTCCTCTTATTATTATTATATTTAAGTGACATTATCCCGGACAGTTGATGACCTCATCACACCACGGGGAGTTCATGCATTTCATAGGAGAGACACACCATCATGTGAATTGTTGGATGAACCCTGTGTTGAAGACACACCATCATGTGAATTGTTGGATGAACCCTGTGTTGAAGACACACCATCATGTAAATTGTTGGAAGAACCCTGTGTTGAAGACACACCATCATGTGAGTTGTTGGATGAAACCTGTGTTGAAGACACACCATCATGTGATTTGTTGGATGAACCCTGTGTTGAAGACACACCATCATGTAAATTGTTGGATGAACCCTGTGTTGAAGACACACCATCATGTAAATTGTTGGATGAACCCTGTGTTGAAGACACACCATCATGTAAATTGTTGGATGAACCCTGTGTTGAAGACACACCATCATGTAAATTGTTGGATGAACCCTGTGTTGAAGACACACCATCATGTAAATTGTTGTATGAACCCTGTGTTGAAGACACATTATCATGTAAATTGTTGGATGAACCATGTGTTGAAGACACACCGTCATGTAAATTATTGGATGAACCCTGTGTTGAAGACACACCATAATGTAAATTGTTGGAAGAACCCTGTGTTCAGACACACCATCATGTAAATTGTTGGATGAACCCTGTGTTCAGATACACCATCATGTAAGTTGTTGGATAAACCCTGTGTTCAGACACACCATCATGTAAGTTGTTGGATGAACCCTGTGTTCAGACACACCATCATGTAAATTGTTGGATGAACCCTGTGTTCAGACACACCATCATGTGAATTGTTGGATGAACCCTGTGTTGAAGACACACCATCATGTAAATTGTTGGAGGAACCCTGTGTTGAAGACACACCATCATGTAAATTGTTGGATGAACCCTGTGTTGAAGACACACCATCATGTAAATTGTTGGATGAACCCTTTGCTGAAGACACACCATCATGTAAATTGTTGGATGAACCCTGTGTTGAAGACACATTATCATGTAAATTGTTGGATGAACCCTGTGTTGAAGACACACCATCATGTGAATTGTTGGATGAACCCTGTGTTCAGATACACCATCATGTAAATTGTTCGATGAACCCTGTGTTCAGATACACCATCATGTAAATTGTTGGAGGAACCCTGTGTTGAAGACACACCATCATGTAAATTGTTGGATGAACCCTGTGTTGAAGACACACCATCATGTAAATTGTTGGATGAACCCTTTGCTGAAGACACACCATCATGTAAATTGTTGGATGAACCCTGTGTTGAAGACACATTATCATGTAAATTGTTGGATGAACCCTGTGTTGAAGACACACCATCATGTGAATTGTTGGATGAACCCTGTGTTCAGACACACCATCATGTAAATTGTTCGATGAACCCTGTGTTCAGATACACCATCATGTAAATTGTTGGATGAACCCTGTGTTCAGATACACCATTCACATTTCTGATACTCCCACCCAGAAACACTTCGACACGCCCACCCAGGAAGACCCAGGCACACATATCTTATTGTATTAGTCACATACGCTGTTTAGACCTCTTTCTCAAGATCATGATATAAATTGTTGGATGAACCCTGTGTTGAAGACACACCATCATGATGTAAATAGTTGAATGAATCCTGTGTTGAAGACACACAATCATGTAAATTGTTGGATGAACCCTGTGTTCAGACACACCATCATGTAAATTGTTGGATGAACCCTGTGTTGAAGACACACCATCATGTAAATTGTTGGATGAACCCTTTGCTGAAGACACACCATCATGTAAATTGTTGGATGAACCCTGTGTTGAAGACACATTATCATGTAAATTGTTGGATGAACCCTGTGTTGAAGACACACCATCATGTGAATTGTTGGATGAACCCTGTGTTCAGACACACCATCATGTAAATTGTTCGATGAACCCTGTGTTCAGATACACCATCATGTAAATTGTTGGATGAACCCTGTGTTCAGATACACCATCATGTATGTTGTTGGATAAACCCTGTGTTCAGACACACCATCATGTAAGTTGTTGGATGAACCCTGTGTTCAGACACACCATCATGTAAATTTTTGGATGAACCCTGTGTTCAGACACACCATCATGTAAATTGTTGGATGAACCCTGAGTTCAGACACACCATCATGTGAATTGTTGGATGAACCCTATGTTGAAGACACACCATTATGTAAATTGTTGGAGGAACCCTGTGTTGAAGACACACCATCATGTAAATTGTTGGATGAACCCTGTGTTCAGACACACCATCATGTAAATTGTTGGATGAACCCTGTGTTCAGACACACCATCATGTGAATTGTTGGATGAACCCTGTGTTGAAGACACACCATCATGTAAATTGTTGGAGGAACCCTGTGTTGAAGACACACCATCATGTAAATTGTTGGAAGAACCCTGTGTTGAAGACACACCATCATGTAAATTGTTGGATGAACCCTGTGTTGAAGACACACCATCATGTAAATTGTTGGACGAACCCTGTGTTGAAGACACACCATCATGTAAATTGTTGGATGAACCCTGTGTTGAAGACACACCATCATGTAAATTGTTGGACGAACCCTGTGTTGAAGACACACCATCATGTGAATTGTTGGATGAACCCTGTGTTGAAGACACACCATCATGTTAATTGTTGTATGAACCCTGTGTTGAAGACACACCATCATGTAAAATTGTTGGATGAACCCTGTGTTGAAGACACACCGTCATGTAAATTGTTGGAAGAACCCTGTGTTGAAGACAAACCATCATGTAAATTGTTGGATGAACCCTGTGTTGAAGACACACCATCATGTAAATTGTTGGATGAACCCTGTGTTGAAGACACACCATCATGTGAATTGTTGGATGAACCCTGTGTTCAGATACACCATCATGTAAATTGTTCGATGAACCCTGTGTTCAGACACACCATCATGTAAATTGTTCGATGAACCCTGTGTTCAGATACACCATCATGTAAATTGTTGGATGAACCCTGTGTTCAGATACACCATTCACATTTCTGATACTCCCACCCAGAAACACTTCGACACGCCCACCCAGGAAGACCCAGGCACACATATCTTATTGTATTAGTCACATACGCTGTTTAGACCTCTTTCTCAAGATCATGATATAAATTGTTGGATGAACCCTGTGTTGAAGACACACCATCATGATGTAAATAGTTGAATGAATCCTGTGTTGAAGACACACAATCATGTAAATTGTTGGATGAACCCTGTGTTCAGACACACCATCATGTAAATTGTTGGATGAACCCTGTGTTGAAGACACACCATCATGTAAATTGTTGGATGAACCCTTTGCTGAAGACACACCATCATGTAAATTGTTGGATGAACCCTGTGTTGAAGACACATTATCATGTAAATTGTTGGATGAACCCTGTGTTGAAGACACACCATCATGTGAATTGTTGGATGAACCCTGTGTTCAGACACACCATCATGTAAATTGTTCGATGAACCCTGTGTTCAGATACACCATCATGTAAATTGTTGGATGAACCCTGTGTTCAGATACACCATCATGTATGTTGTTGGATAAACCCTGTGTTCAGACACACCATCATGTAAGTTGTTGGATGAACCCTGTGTTCAGACACACCATCATGTAAATTTTTGGATGAACCCTGTGTTCAGACACACCATCATGTAAATTGTTGGATGAACCCTGAGTTCAGACACACCATCATGTGAATTGTTGGATGAACCCTATGTTGAAGACACACCATTATGTAAATTGTTGGAGGAACCCTGTGTTGAAGACACACCATCATGTAAATTGTTGGATGAACCCTGTGTTCAGACACACCATCATGTAAATTGTTGGATGAACCCTGTGTTCAGACACACCATCATGTGAATTGTTGGATGAACCCTGTGTTGAAGACACACCATCATGTAAATTGTTGGATGAACCCTGTGTTGAAGACACACCATCATGTAAATTGTTGGAAGAACCCTGTGTTGAAGACACACCATCATGTAAATTGTTGGATGAACCCTGTGTTGAAGACACACCATCATGTAAATTGTTGGACGAACCCTGTGTTGAAGACACACCATCATGTAAATTGTTGGATGAACCCTGTGTTGAAGACACACCATCATGTAAATTGTTGGACGAACCCTGTGTTGAAGACACACCATCATGTGAATTGTTGGATGAACCCTGTGTTGAAGACACACCATCATGTTAATTGTTGTATGAACCCTGTGTTGAAGACACACCATCATGTAAAATTGTTGGATGAACCCTGTGTTGAAGACACACCGTCATGTAAATTGTTGGAAGAACCCTGTGTTGAAGACAAACCATCATGTAAATTGTTGGATGAACCCTGTGTTGAAGACACACCATCATGTAAATTGTTGGATGAACCCTGTGTTGAAGACACACCATCATGTAAATTGTTGGAAGAACCCTGTTTTGAAGACACACCGTCATGTAAATTGTTGGATGAACCCTGTGTTGAAGACACACCTTCATGTAAAATTGTTGGATGAACCCTGTATTGAAGACACACCATCATGTGAATTGTTGGATGAACCCTGTGTTAAAGACACACCATCATGTAAATTGTTGGATGAACCCTGTGTTGAAGATACACCATCATGTAAATTGTTGGATGAACCCTGTGTTGAAGACACACCATCATGTAAATTGTTGGACGAACCCTGTGTTGAAGACACACCATCATGTGAATTGTTGGATGAACCCTGTGTTGAAGACACACCTTCATGTGAATATTTTGATGAACCCTGTGTTGAAGACACACTATCATGTAAATTGTTGGATGAACCCTGTGTTGAAGACACACCATCATGTGAATTGTTGGATGAACCCTGTGTTCAGACACACCATCATGTAAATTGTTCGATGAACCCTGTGTCAGATACACCATCATGTAAATTGTTGGATGAACCCTGTGTTCAGATACACCATCATGTATGTTGTTGGATAAACCCTGTGTTCAGACACACCATCGTGTAAGTTGTTGGATGAACCCTGTGTTCAGACACACCATCATGTAAATTTTTGGATGAACACTGTGTTCAGACACACCATCATGTAAATTGTTGGATGAACCCTGTGTTCAGACACACCATCATGTGAATTGTTGGATGAACCCTCTGTTGAAGACACACCATTATGTAAATTGTTGGAGGAACCCTGTGTTGAAGACACATCATCATGTAAATTGTTGGATGAACCCTGTGTTCAGATACACCATCATGTAAATTGTTGGATGAACCCTGTGTTCAGACACACCATCATGTGAATCGTTGGATGAACCCTGTGTTGAAGACACACCATCATGTAAATTGTTGGAAGAACCCTGTAATGAAGACACACCATCATGTAAATTGTTGGATGAACCCTGTGTTCAGACACACCATCATTTGAATTGTTGTATGAATCCTGTGTTGAAGACACACCATCATGATATAAATTGTTGGATGAACCCTGTGTTGAAGACACACCATCATGATGTAAATAGTTGAATGAATCCTGTGTTGAAGACACACAATCATGTAAATTGTTGGATGAACCCTGTGTTCAGACACACCATCATGTAAATTGTTGGATGAACCCTGTGTTGAAGACACACCATCATGTTAATTGTTGTATGAACCCTGTGTTGAAGACACACCATCATGTAAATTGTTGTATGAACCCTGTGTTGAAGACACACCATCATGTAAATTGTTGGATGAACCCTATGTTGAAGACACACCATCATGAAAATTGTTGGATGAACCCTGTGTTCAGACAGCTTGAATAGAAAGAGTTCCGTAAGAAATGGGAACAAGTGAAAATTCACATTTCTGATACTCCCACCCAGAAACACTTCGACACGCCCACCCAGGAAGACCCAGGCACACATATCTTATTGTATTAGTCACATACGCTGTTTAGACCTCTTTCTCAAGATCTTTGATTCGTTTCATCCGGCTGTTTGCCGTGCGATCTGGAAACAAAATGTCTATTAATATCAAAATGGAGGTAGCAAGTGTTCGCACCTGGTTGAAAGATCGGGTCAGACTGGGTCATCTTCAGGTAGAATACAACAATTAACTCGGGGGTGAGAGGCGAGGTGCAACATTTACCAAACTTATTAGATTTCTCCAGCGAAGTGCGTGACCGGATTTGTGTCCGGACAGTGGCGGCAAGCGACGTCCGCATTTCTGTGTGTGTGTGTCTCGTGCAAGACATTCATCTGTTCACGGAGGTGGTTGATTTGATCTTTTATTGTTTAGATCTGCTAAGTACTGGATACACGGTACTGGATACACGGTATTGGATACACTAGAGTTTCTCACAGACAGGTCACATAGTCACACATATAACAGAGAAACATTCTGACGCCAAGCATATACAGCACGTATGATATATATATTTATATCTAGTTCCTATACATGAATAAACACATACATACATACATACATACACACATACATACATACATACATACATACCCTTATTTCCACATCTCTTTGAGATATTTCTTGTTTCGGCAGACAGTTTTTTTCTCCTTGCTACATCTCAACACTTAATGTCGGTACACAAAATGTAGACGCTCAGTTTAAATAATGACTGTAGAGCCAAATGTTCTGGGTTCAAATTCTATGGAAATACGGGATTTGTTTTCGTGTGTTACTGAGTCCAGCCAGTTTGAACAGTTCCGTCTTATGTCCTAGTCAACCATCGCCCGTGTACACTGTAATGGAACATCATAACAGAGTGGAAGCAGTAGAAAAATGACAGTATATTTTACATCAAGTTTGGCTTGAAATTCAGAGGCGTAGCTAAAGGGGGAAGATTGAGAATTTGAAAATCCCCCCCCCCCGGTCCAAAATGAGTGGGTTTTTGTTTTTTACATTAAATATTACGCAAAACGCAGCTGCCCCCAAAGAGATCAAGCCCCCCGGGCCGCCAAATGATGGCTTATTACTAGGTACGCCACTGTTGAAATTATTGGCAGAATCTGTCCATTTAGAGTCAGGAAGAAATGAAAGATTCTGGAAAGCATGTTTTTATATTCACTTTAACACACATATACACAGACAACACACACACACGCATAACCATTGTCCGCAGGTGGTCGATTTAGATTTTCTTTTCGCCGTCTGAGTTTGTCCTCGGCAGCAGATTTTCTTTTGGTCTCAAATGTGTATCCCGCGGCCTTCGTGAGTGACCTCCAGTTGTCTTGTTCCGACGCCGCATGCAGCCAGGTGCTCTCTTCTATGTCAGACAAGGAAAGTTGACGCCTAAGCTGGTCTTTGAAGCGTTTCCGTGGGGCGCCTCTGTTACGTCGACCACCTTTTAGCTCACCAAAAAAGACTGCCTTTGGCATACGTTCGTCTCCCATACGGGATGCGTGGCCTGCCCAGCGTAACTGTCGGACCATAAGAAGTTCCTATATACTGTCCCTACCGGCTTTTGCAAGGACATCGCTGTTTGTAGTGCGGTCCTGCCACTGTATGTCCATGATGGAGCGCAAGGGTTGAGAGAACCACCGCCTGGTAGACATTGATTTTTGTAGGCAGGTGGAGCGATTTGTTCCGCCAAACTCTCGTCTGAAGGCGTCCAAAAGCTACTGGCCCTGGCCAAACGGTTATCAACTTCCCTTGAAAGTGAGGCGTCATTTGACACTATGCTACCTAGATATGTGAAGTGGTCTACCACGTTAAGGGGCTGTCCGTTTATTGTGATCCTTGGGGCTGGGTAGGTTTTATTGGGTGACTTCTGGAACATGGCTTCTGTTTTTCCGAGGTTTATAGATATACCGAAAGAGGAGGCATCGTATGCAAATTCATTTACCGCGTTCTGGAGGTCATGTTCATTGTGAGCTAGCAGGGCGCAATCATCGGCATAGAGAAGCTCTGTTATGACCATCTCCTTTGTTTTTGTATGAGACGTTGAAGATTGAACACATTGCCGTCAGAATGTAAATTGGATGTAGATGCCTTCATGCAATCGCTGCCTCATTTGACCCAGCATTACGCCAAAGAAGATAGCGAATAGAGTAGGATCAAGTACACAGCCCTGCTTCATGCCATTTTCTATTGGGAAGTGATCAGAAAGGTCACCAATGTGTCTGATCTGGCCTTTTTGTCCCACGTGAAACTGCTTGAGAATAGATAGGAACGAAAGTGGGCATCCCAGCCTAACTAAAATCCTCCACAAACCATCGCGACTGACTGTGTCGAAAGCCTTGGTGAGGTCCACAAAGGCAGCGTATAGGTTTAAGTTCTGCTCTTTGCATTTTTCTTGTAATTGTCGCAGAACAAATATCATGTCAGATGTACCTCTACCGGCTCTGAAACCACATTGGCTTTCAGATATTTCTGCGCCTTTTTTTTCAGATGTCTGTCTGACAAAACAAGTTGTAAGTAGGCGAACTAAGAATCTTAAATTTCACCTCGATACTCAAGTCTTGGCAACAAAGGCGACAAGTTTTTGTATTTGTTGATCACTTTTGTTTTGTTTCCGCGAGGCACAGATCATAATCCTATTTGTTGCGAATTGTTGACCGCATACATTCAAAATAAGATATGTCTAAAATATTAGACACTTTATTCGCGTATAGAAAGTGTTTTGGTTCTCGATATACCTGTCAAGTTTTGAGAGACTAATGACAAGAATTGGAGTGAAGTCTACAGTTGACCTAGATGACCTTGACTCGGTACGTCGAGTTTCTCAACATGGGTTACGAATAATTCTTGAGGTACTTAGCAAGCTTCTTGAACAATATAAAATATTAAGAAGACAACTTTCCTTTGTATGCATTAAGTAGTGTAAGGTGATGGAGACAGACTTTGTTAAGTAATGTAAAGTAATGGAGACAGACTTTGTTATGTAGTGTAAAGTAATGGAGACAGACTTTGTTAAGTAGTGTAAAGTAATGGAGACAGACTTTGTTATGTAGTGTAAAGTAATGGAGACAGACTTTGTTAAGTAATGTAAAGTAATGGAGACAGACTTTGTTAAGTTATGTAAAGTAATGGAGACAGACTTTGTTAAGTAGTGTAAAGTGATGGAGACAGACTTTGTTAAGTAGTTTAAAGTGATGGAGACAGACTTTGTTAAGTAGTGTAAGGTGATGGAGACAGACTTTGTTAAGCAGTGTAAAGTGATGGAGACAGACTTTGTTAAGTAGTGTAAGGTGATGGAGACAGACTTTGTTAAGTAGTGTAAAGTGATGGAGACAGACTTTGTTAAGTAGTGTAAAGTGATGGAGACAGACTTTGTTAAGTAGTGTAAAGTGATGGAGACAGACTTTGTTAAGTAGTGTAAGGTGATGGAGACAGACTTTGTTAAGTAGTGTAAGGTGATGGAGACAGACTTTGTTAAGTAGTGTAAGGTGATGGAGACAGACTTTGTTAAGTAGTGTAAAGGGATGGAGACAGACTTTGTTAAGTAGTGTAAGGTGATGGAGACAGACTTTGTTAAGTAGTGTAAGGTAATGGAGACTGACTTTGTTATGTAGTAATGAAATAGATCAAACACTCTAGTTCAATGAACAGAACGAAACAAGTTCAATAGAAACAGTTCTTCTTAAAACATAATATATATAAGAGAAAGAACTGCACATTTACAGCCATTTATCTAAAAACTGTTAGATTTATGTCTTTTATCTATATCAAAGAAATTAATTACTTGTAAGTAATTAATTGGTTTATTTATTTTTTTAATCAACTCAGCTTTTGTTAGGGACAATGACTGACCATAAATAATTGTGCACATTTTCAAATTGATCTGAGAATAGGAAGTGGGAGAACTAATGTGTACATAATGTGTACGAGATAGACAGAGTGAGTGAGTTGATAGAGTAATATAAAGTTCCCCTTTCAGACCTTGTGGTCTATAAGGTTGATGATGTAATTTTTTTTTTTGTAAAGGTTACCTGTTTCTGTGCCCTACGTTTAACAAGGGTGTCATGTGGCCAAGAACAATGACCAACCGCCTTTATTTTTTTCCCCAAAAATGTCAGGTACCCATTAAAGCTGGTAGGACTCAGAGGTGCCCGAAGATCCAGAAATTAAAAAAAAAAAGCTTTGTAAAAAGAAAACTTATATATATTGAGTGAAATAGCACAGGTTATTTTGAATCAATCATGTCATTTGATTTTTAAAAGATCTAGAACCTAGACTAACAATAATAAATGTGTACAAGTGGAAATATTGTTAAGAATTGTTTTTTGTTTAGCGCAACTTTTATGCTTATAGCATGCTCAGTGCGCTATGGTCTAATCACTTTTATGGACCCGTGTGTGTATGTGTGTGTGGGGGAGAGGTTATCAAGAGGAGGGTTTCAGTGCTGCCTTTACAAAAGCTGTTTAAAAAAAAAAGAAAATTGCTGGAGTCTGAATTAAAACTGGAACCTTCATGATGGAAGGTGCCCTAAATATTCGGGTGCTAAATTTTCGGATGCCCTAAATATCCGGTGCCTAAATTTCCAGTGCTCAAATTTCCAAGATGGAAGGCGCCACTGAGTTATTCAACAAACGACCTGATTCTCTACATTAACATTGTCCTTATAAAACAAAATGAATGAATGAACTACTTTGTTCATTTTATTTGATTGATTCATGTGTTGTCATCTTAAATTGTTCAAATTTTCATCTTGGTCTTAGAATGGGAGAAAGAACGAGTAAGAATGTTGACCACACAAACAAACGGAGCGGTGATCAGCTGGATACAAAGTGTGGATACTCTCTAAGGAGAGAATTGGTTAAAAACCAGATACAATTCTCTTTCATCCCTGATTTTTTTTTTAGACCAACTAACTTCTCTTGTCTGTGGGCATCTGTCCTGAAGGCAGTCTTCAACCGGAAGTGCGTATAACACAAGTTAGATCTCCACTTGACTCTTCTAGATATTCAAATGTGAGATGAGACACACAGGTGTGGAGCTCAAGTCGAGGGTGATTGAGGCACACATTGAAGGATGTCGAGTGATCTCCCCTTTGCTGTGGCGAGCACGTAGGTCAAGTCCATCTCAGCCAATCAATGACGACTTCTTATCAGCTGGTCAGTACTGAGCAATTACTTTTGTGTTCACTTGAACTTCATTGTATAGAGCAGCGATGCCCAAACTACGGCCCGCGGGCCAGATCCGGCCCGCGACGTGCTTCCATCCGGCCCGCCTAAACCTCGGTACAAAGAGAAGAAATTGTTTTAAAAGATTGAAAAATGTATTTTCCTACGTTAGGACTCTCACTTTTTCTTGGATGGATTTCATTCAAATCTACGGCATTCTAAAGTTATATTATTTTTTTTTTTTTAATGAACACGACGTTCATCTTTTGGTGACAAGTGTTGACAGTTGTTTTAGATTCTTGAATAATTCCGCTGCTATCTTGGGCTAGTCGTGTAATATGTTGTGTGTAACACAGGGCATCAATTCTGCATCTTTTTTTTTTGGTAAAGTACTTTTGATATCAAAGAGAAAGGTAGTTCCATTTAAATATTTGAGCGTTAATGAAATAAGAGAGCCATAGAAACGAAAACTAGAATGTAAATGTAGAAACTTCCGGAAAAAAGTGAAGACATCTTTTCTTTTGTGGAACATATGCCAACAAGATTCAGAAATGTTTCTGTTTTTAAAACTTATAACAAAAAGTCATTTGCAAAACATCAAAACATAAAAAAATTATGGCGGCATTGTTGGTTTTAACCGCCAAGAAAAAGATCGCTAAGCTACGCCTAGTTGAATGAGTAAAGCGACTGACGAGAACAAAGAGACAAGAAATGAGTGAGATGAGACCACGGCAAGGGCAAGTTACAGAGCTGCTCTAAGTATGAGAAATGATGCGTAAAAAGTGCTTTCTAGCAGTGGTGAAAGAATTAGTCCTGGGTAAACAAGCAGTTAACGCGTCGCAAAACTAAATGACAGAGCAGCAGATTTTGAAATGTTTTCTATTGTCACTGAGGATTACTCCGATAGATCTGCAACTGGAATTAATGGACTTACAAAGCCAGGCATCCCTGTCTGAGAAATTTAGAGTGATGCAGACAGTTCATTTCTTGGCCGAGTTGCCTGGTGAAACTTTTCAAATTTCCGAAATTAGGTGTTAAGGACGATCACAATGTTTACAAGCACTTCATTGAGTAGACAAACCTTTCAGTAATAAAACGGATGAGACCGATCTTACGTAATCGCCCTAGGTGTGTAAGTTGGCCTAGTAGTGCTACAGGTTTCTAATAAAACTATTTAAAATGGAATTATTCTCTATGTCATTTTTTTTCATCTATGCGACGATGTGGCCCGCGACACGAGTGTCGGAAATGAAAATGGCCCGCCGGGCGAATAAGGTTGGGCATCACTGGTATAGAGCATTGTTTGGTCACACTGTTCAGAATCTTGTTTACAAAGCTTATATCAACTCTGTCTGTCTGGTAAAAAGTTTAAACATGTTTTTTGTCTCCCATTTCCTATTCTCGGATCAAGTTAAAACTTTGCACAATTATTCATTAAACCTGACAAGACAATGCATTAAAAAAATTAACCAATTAGTTAACAATTAGTTAATTATTTACTACTAATTTATTAATTTTGTTTTATGTAGCAGAGAGGGAGCTAAATCCTGTTAAATCCTATATAGCACAGTCCTACTCTGGTTAATACAATAGGTAATAAAAGAGAAAGAATGAAATCGAGTGAAAAGAAAGAGAGATGAATAGAGAGAATGATAGAGAGATAAGTCACACCTAGGAGTGGGCAAACAGCTTCACTTTACAGACAGGCTGTCAAGACAATCTACTGCAGACTATTATTGAAGTCTGCGGACATTTCAATTTGTGTCAAACAAGATGGACGGCTGTTGCATCAAAGAGAAGCTACTCTTGTAAATTATGAAGACTTGTCTTTCTCCCCCCCCCCCCCCTGACACTTTTCGGGTGATTTCCCGCGCTGTGTCTCGTGCTTTCTTGACAAGCAGACGTCTTGCTCGATCTACTCTCCAATCCTTAGAATCTATGCTCTCTAACTTTTCAACTTGTGAAGTGAAACAGTTTTGTAAAAACTTGCCTACAAAGTAGGTCATCCCAGTGGAACGATTGGATGAACCGTGCAATGATTGAGTGGAGAAAGACTTTACATTCTAAAAGTTGCAGCTATACTTAGAAGAGAACTGGAGACAATTCAGTCGAGTGACTCGAGCACTGCTCAGAAGAAAGATTGACCGCTCGTTGTTAGTACATTATGGCGCACGCTGTTCAAAAAGGATGTCCTCATGACCATTCGACACGCCCACCAGGTGTCTCTGAACATCAAAACCCTAACCAACAGACGCACAACACTTGTCTCCCCTGCTTCTAGCTCCATAACGTTTGATCACTTCCTTCAAAATAAAACTGTGAAGTCCTAAGTCTACCCACGTGTGGATCTAGTCCAGTGATGGCCAACCTGATTCGACCTGCGGGCCAGTTTAATTTCTGACACTCGGGCCGCATCAACGAAAAGATACATCAACGAAATGAAATTGACCTGAAACTAGTTTAGTAGAAACCCGTGGAACCAGTACTTACATTAATTGATGGGAGATTTGAATTTAATCTTTTTTTTTTTTTGCACGAGAAAATGGCTTCACTTCGATACTTACAATGTGAACAACATTGTAGACAGCTTTACAACCAACAACATTGTAGACAGCTTTACAACCAACAACATTGTAGACAGCTTTACAAACAACAACATTATAGATAGCTTTACAACCAACAACATTGTAGACAGCTTTACAACCAACAACATTGTAGACAGCTTTACAACCAACAACATTGTAGACAGCTTTACAACCAACTAATTTCCCTTGTATTTTTGTGTGTGTAAATATTCTCCAATCTCTAGGCGTGGTTTAACAATCTTCTAGTCGCGGCTCAATGTCAAGGTTCTTGTCTTCTTAATGTACGTCTGTATGTAGTTCAAGGCTGACTGCCCAATGTCACCAAGTCATAAACAATACAGTAGCGACATATATACAGACAAAATGAAGATTCAGAATGACTATTCACGGACATATTTGTTTTTTGAAAATACAAATAGAATACAGGTACAGTTGTGACCAATTTCCAGTATCAATTAATATATAACATCTCAATATCCAATAGACTGTATAATAACTGTACAGAAATAATTAGAGTCTATACTTCAATTCTATACTTCACATCTATACTTCAACTCTATACTTCACATCTATACTTCAACTCTATACTTCAACTCTATACTTCAACTCTATACTTCAACTCTAACCATAAAATCCAACTGTCCTGGATTAGGAACAAAAACCACACTGTTTCACTATGAGCTACATTCTCACAAAGTCAAACAATTCCAAACAAAAACAATCTGGAAGTCAACACCCTGAATGGCCGTTATATACGTAGTTCTTAATTTAATGAACAGCCAGAGTCTCTGTATAAAACAATTATGTTGGCTTATTATCATGTTCCATACACAAAAAAAAAGGAAAGATAAATTCACATTTCCTGGTGCATTCTACATTCAGTCTCATTTCATAATGCACAAATGTTAAAGTACCAATAGTACCAATACAACCTTTTTTTTCGGATCTGGCCCGCGGGCCGTATTTTGGGCATCGCTGATCTAGTTGTTCATGGTTTTATTCGATTCTCTTTTGTTGTTACTATTTATGGTGTTGTACTTTTGTTGGTGTTGATTCCAGTTGGTGCTCTCCTATTTACCGTTTGATTTTACTTTTGAACTTCTCCTCCTCCATGTTTGTCTTGTCCTGTTGATTGTGTTCCCACTACAGACATCCCACTACAGACATCTCACTACAGACATCTCACTACAGACATCTCACTACAGACATCTCACTACAGACATCTCACTACAGACATCTCACTACAGACATCCCACTACAGACATCTCACTACAGACATCTCACTACAGACATCTCACTACAGACATCCCACTACAGACATCCCACTATAGACATCTCACTACAGACATCCTACTACAGACATCCCACTACAGACATCTCACTACAGACATCTCACTACAGACATCCCACTACAGACATCCCACTATAGACATCTCACTACAGACATCCTACTACAGACATCTCACTACAGACATCTCACTACAGACATCTCACTACAGACATCTCACTACAGACATCTCACTACAGACATCTCACTACAGACATCTCACTACAGACATCTCACTACAGACATCTCACTACAGACATCCCACTACAGACATCTCACTACAGACATCCCACTACAGACATCTCACTACAGACATCCCACTACAGACATCTCACTACAGACATCTCACTACAGACATCTCACTACAGACATCTCACTACAGACATCTCACTACAGACATCTCACTACAGACATCTCACTACAGACATCTCACTACAGACATCCCACTACAGACATCTCACTACAGACATCTCTTGCAGAAAGAAACTAGACTCATGTCAGAGAGTAAGCTAAAATAACTTTTGTGTTTCATTTTTACAAGGAACCATAAGAGTTTTGTGTTTCATTGAGCTCAGGATTCATAAGAGTTTTGTGTTTCTCTGAGCTCAGGATTCATTAGAGTTTTGTGTTTCACTGAGCTTAGGATTCATTAGAGTTTTGTGTTTCCCTGAGCTTAGGATTCATTAGAATTTTGTGTTTCACTGAGCTCAGGAGTCATTAGAGTTTTGTGTTTCACTGAGCTCAGGATTCATTAGAGTTTTGTGTTTCACTGAGCTTAGGATTCATTATAGTTTTGTGTTTCATTGAGCTTAGGATTCATTAAAGTTTTGTGTTTCTCTGAGATCAGGATTCATTAGAGTTTTGTGTTTCACTGAGCTCAGGAGTCATTAGAGTTTTGTGTTTCACTGAGCTCAGGATTCATTAGAGTTTTGTGTTTCGCTGAGCTCAGGATTCATTAGAGTTTTGTGTTTCACTGAGCTTAGGATTCATTAGAGTTTTGTGTTTCACTGAGCTTAGGATTCATTAGAGTTTTGTGAGACAAGTGATAGGATCATAGCGTAGTGAGACAAGTGATAGGATCATAGAGTAGTGAGACAAGTGATAGGATCATAGCGTAGTGAGACAAGTGATAGGATCATAGCGTAGTGAGACAAGTGATAGGATCATAGCGTAGTGAGACAAGTGATAGGATCATAGCGTAGTGAGACAAGTGATAGGATCATAGAGTAGTGAGACAAGTGATAGGATCATAGCGTAGTGAGACAAGTGATAGGATCATAGCGTAGTGAGACAAGTGATAGGATCATAGCGTAGTGAGACAAGTGATAGGATCATAGCGCATTGAGACAAGTGATAGGATCATAGCGTATTGAGACAAGTGATAGGATCATAGCGCATTGAGACAAGTGATAGGATCATAGCGTATAGAGACAAGTGATAGTATCATAGTGTATTGAGAAAATGATAGGATCATAGCGTAGTGAGACAAGCGATAGGATCATAGAGTATTGAGACAATTGATAGGATCATAGCGTAGTGAGACAAGCGATAGGATCATAGAGTAGTGAGACAAGCGATAGGATCATAGAGTAGTGAGAAAGCTAAAAGGATGAAACAAAAAACAATTTGTAAAAATATTTCTAATTGCACAGATATTTTGTTGTTGGTCTAAATCTATTACATATTTAATTTCTTTGCTGAACCAAACTAATTGATACAATTACACTCTTTGATTTTCAAATTAAACTTGATGTTTATCTTCTTGTATATTTATTCCGGATTATCGATGTATTTTTTTTAGGAAACCTCAGAATTTGCGCTATTCAATTTTAGCTTTGTCATCATAGGAATCCTTGGGCCTTATGCCTCTTTTCTTTGCCTCTTTTTTTTTGGGGGCTTTATATGCCTCTTTTTTGGGCCCTCCAGCCTCTTTTGTGGGCTTTTTATTTATTTTTTTTTTGTAAGTTCTCACATTTCACAATCATTAAATCATAAAAGAGAAAAAAATTGAAACATGATTAACCTATACTTAATTACTTTACAAAAATATAATAATAGTAATGAAAATATTATTTAATAGCACAGACTTACTACATGACTATTGATACCATCAGAGACAGAAAAATGATACAAGAATTAGCATTTCAATGGCTTAAGGAAAATCAACCTGAATTAAGAAGAATACACTCAAATACGCGCATGATATAATATAATATATCTTTCGTGATTGTGTGTATTGAAGAGATGTCATTAGTTCGAGTGGATATGTGAAATAAAATGGGTTTTAAATAAGGTATTTGTTGTACGGATGAAATTAATTGCTTAAACTTTTACATCTTTATTTTTCTTTTATACTCTTCATTGTATTGTAGGGATGATGTCAAATGTGTTGTTTTTTTCAGTTACATTTTTAGACGTAAAACAATGAATGACTCAGTTAACTCCCTTTCAAAAGAAGTATGTCATTGATTTTAGAACAAAAATAATTATAGGGAAATAGGTCACCAGACAGATATTGTTGGCACTTATCCTATACTCTTAAGCGAGCAATTCTTGTATGCATATGTACACTCATATATATTTATATTTGTATATATATATAAATTTTATTTCGAAAACGGCTCTAACGATTTTCTTTAAAATTTCACGGTATGTGCATAATAGTGAGAAAAAAATTCTCATCTCATTGGCCACATCGGGAAAACTCGAGATCGACCGTTATATCGGTTTGAAAATGCCTCATTATCGAAAAATTCATTTTGGCTAGAATGTTTTATGAATGAAAATTTTCCATGACGTAAACGGGAAAAACGCTGCTTACGTCACTAGGCTTATCGCAGTATACTAAAATATTTCTTTGAAAACAATAACGAGTTTTAAAGGATCAATAGACCTAATTAAACATTTGCGCACCATCTTACTCTAGATTGATTTATTATAGAATAATGAAAGAAAAGTAATGAAATTAAATGTGCCGATATATGATTAGTTATTGTGTTTTAAGTTCTTAATAAGTTGTTTCACTTTAATTGTGTAGAGCGGTGCAGATACCTTTTACTTTGTTGTTTATTTTGCTGGTGACCTCCAGCTGTCTCGTTCTGAGGTTGCATGCAACCATGTTCTCTCTTCTATGTCAGCTAAGTCAAGTTTGCGCCATAAGCTGGTCTTTTAAGCGTTTCGGTGTTACGTCGACCACATTTTAGCTCACCAAAAAAGACTGCCTTTGGCATGCGTTCGTCTGAGATTCGTCTCCCATACAGGATACTGCTCTGTCCAGCGTAACTGTCGGACTTAGAGAATTTCCTTTATACAAAGGCCGCGGATACACATTTGAGACCAAAAGAAAATTTGCTGCCGAGGACAGACGCAGACGCTAAAAGAAAATCTTAATCGAGCACCGCGGACAATGGTTATGCTTGCCCTGGATGTGGCAAGATATGTAGGTCACAGCTGCAATCCTCATTAATTTTCGGACTCTAAGACAAGCCTTATTATTATTATTATTTTGCTTGTGAATTATTACCGTGTGTTCATGCTTCGGTGTCTACTGTCCTGTACCAAAACAAAGGAAATGGTCATAACAAAGCTTCTCTACTCCTTACTTGCTCACACTAAACATGATATCCATCTAGCGGTCAACGAGTTTGCGTACGCTGCAGCCTCTTTTGATTTAACTATAAACCTCGGTAAAAAGCTTGGAGTTAGGGCCAGGAGAGATCTGAATGGATGGATGTGTAAAAGCAGGCCATAGCACCACTAGGATGGATGGATGGCAAAAGCCGGTATGAACTTCTTATAGTCCGACAGTCAGGCTGGGCAGGGCACGTATCCCGTATGGGTAACGAGCATATTGTTTGGAGTAACAGAGGTGCCCCACGGAAACGTTTCTTTAGAAAACTAATGCGATGATTTAAGTCTAATAAGAAAAAATGCGCCATTTTACTTTGTCACTAAGTGCATGTTTTACCCTATAACGTAGAGAAGTTACATTGCAAAGACTTCTTCCAAGCCAATAATAGTAAGCCTACAATAGTTTTACGCAAAAGGTGGATTGTAAAACTATAAGACGGACGTGAGCTGTAGTTTGTCTAGACTGTAGGAGGACTTAAAAGACTTTAAATTTAATCGACATGTACAATTAGGCCTACAATTAGAACTAACAGAACACTAAAACAACTCTTCAGATAAGTAGTCTTTATTCGATCGTTCATTTTCGTAATTACAAGAATATTCCCAAAATGACTTCGGGTATATAACCTTCCGAAATTATTTAACAGAGCGAGGTTCGGCCACCTGGTACAAAAATATTCTCAAAATGACTTCGGGTATATATCCTTCCTTAACAAATTATTCATCCGAGCGAAGCTCGGTCACCTGATATTAAGAACAATACTTTAAGGTAAACACGATTAGCTTAATGAGACTTTGCTTGGATTTTACCAAATCTGTACTATTAGGAATCCATTCGTAACTAAAAGCCATTGGCAATACTATGTAGTCGCTTTCGTAGCTAGGTCTTCACTATTTTCATGCATCTAAAGGCAACTGTTTGTTGGTTCGAGTGAGAGCCAAAACAAACATTTTTTTTTTCATTGTTCTGTAAAGCGTTCACAATGATCGCCAAAAGATATTCATTTGAAATGCGGGAAGCTCATCATTTTTTTTTAAATTCTTACTTTGCTTTTAGTTCAATTAGTTTTATTTGTAGAGTACTAGGAAGCTTCAGATACTAAAATAACATAAATGTCCCTGTGTTCTGTGCTTATGGGCCGATTAAAAGTAAATGCTTTTCATTTGAAACTAGAAAAACATTAAAAAAAATATTATTTAAATAGACAATATCTCCTTTATCCACCATATAGGGTATAGAGCGACCATTGCGAGATATTCGACCGTTCAGACAAAAGAAAGTCTAGAAGAAGAACATTTTAAATCGACTCCAGTTTGAGATCCGCTGCCTACAGATGTCTTCTGGGAGTTTCACAGGACAAGAGAAACAAAACATGAACCTGCAATAGCAAGAAGAACTGGAGTATTACAACTAGGGATAGAAATCTAGCAGACAACACTGTGACTTCCTCAGACATGAAGCGATGAATCGGTTCATAGAACTGAGGTCAAGGTTTGGGCATAAGCTGTGATCGGAACGATGTCTCCCACACATCACCCCTTCCCTTTTCCACGCCGCTGGAGTGTGTCTGTAGAAATACTCAAACATGGATCAGCTACGCCCCTGACAAATTTGGATTACAATTTAAACCATAGATAGATAGGTAGATAGATAGATAGATAGATAGATAAATAGATAGATAGATAAATAGATAGATAGATAAATAGATAGATAGATAGGTAGGTAGATAGATAGTTAGATAGATAGGTAGATAGATATATAAATAGATAGGTAGATAGATAGATAAATAGATAGATAGATAGATAGATAGATAGATAGATAGATATGTAGATATAGATAGATAGGTAGGTAGATAGATAGATAGATTAGATAGATAGATAAATAGATAAATACATAGATAGATAGAAAAATAGATAGATATATAGATAGATAAATAGATAGAAAGATAGATAAATAGATAGATAAGATAGATAGATAGATAAATAGATAGATAAATGGATAGATAGATAAATAGATAGATAGATAAATAGATAGATAGATAGATAGATAGATAAATAGATAGATAAATAGAAAGATAGATAGATAAATAGATAGATAGATAAATAGATAGATAGATAGATAGATAGATAGATAAATAGATAGATAGATAGGTAGATAAATAGATAGATAGATAGATTAATGGATAGATAGATAGATAGATAAATAGATAGATAGATAAATAGATAGATAGATAGATAGATAAATAGATTGATAGATAAATAGATAGATAAATAGATAGATAGATAAATAGATAGATAGATAAATAGATAGATAGATAGATAAATAGATAGATAAATAGATAGATAAATAGATAGATAGATAAATAGATAGATAGATAGATAGATAGATAGATAGATAGATAGATAGATAGATAGATAGATAGATAGATAAATAGATAGATAAATAGATAGATAGATAGATAGGTAGATAGGTAGATAGATAGATAGATAAATAGATAGATAGATAGATAGATAGATAAATAGATAGATAGATAGATAGGTAGATAAATAGATAGATAGATAGATAAATGGATAGATAGATAGATAGATAGATAGATAGATAGATAGATAGATAGATAGATAGATAGATAGATAAATAGATAGATAGATAGATAAATGGATAGATAGATAGATAAATAGATAGATAGATAAATAGATAGATAGATAAATGGATAGATAGATAAATAGATAGATAGATAAATAGATAGATAGATAAATGGAACGTAATCGTCTTCTGTTTTGAAGTAACGTCTATATTTCTTTCCTCTTTCTTTTCTCCTTTTCTCTCATCCTCTTTTTTGCTCTTTTCTCTTTCTCTTTCTCCCTCTTTCTTTCTCTCTCTTTTCTCTTCCTCTCTCTTCCTCTTTCTTTCTCTTTTCTCTTTCTCTCTCTTCCTCTTTCTTTCTCTCTCTTTTCTCTTTCTCTCTCTTCCTCTTTCTTTCTCTTTTCTCTTTCTCTCTCTTCCTCTTTCTTTCTATCTCTATTCTCTTTCTCTATTTTGTCGCTCTCTTTTCTCTCTCTGTCTCTCCCTTCATTTGTTTCAACATTTCCATGAATGCAGGTTATTTCGGTCCAGCATTGGGAAGTCTCCCTCTTATCTTGCTGAAACAAAATGTTGTCCTGACATTTTCTTGTAATTACTTGTCAGAGTGGACTCAAAACAATTTCCTAATTTACACCTTCCTTCAACCTGGACGGAATCCCCGTGTCCATGCCTAGCACTCGCTGGAAAGTCTCAGGCATCTCAGACATTTAGCTTGGACCTAGTGCCATCAGTCAGCAGCCCTCGACCTGCTCGTTATCTTGTTGGTAGTCTGGAGCTCTCGTATACAAGAGAGAGAGAGAGAGAGAGAGAGAAAGTATTTGGGCCTAGGTTTACAAGAACACAGATCTAGATCTATAGCTGCTGTCTCTTGAGTTAATGGGGCAACGCGAGTGTTAAGACATTGAAGACATGAGATTTTTAGCCCAGCTAGACAACTCACTTGTAAAATATTTTCACTTTAACAGAAATGGAAATGAATGGAACTATTAAAAAAGAATAAAGTCTATAGCTAAATGTCATTTATAGGTCAGCATGTCTCTGAATCACAGCATTTCACTTGGGTTTTTAATTGATATTAAAAAAAACAGTACATTAATGAAATCTAGAAACAGCATGTCATTGACATTTCAAAATGAATTCTACCTACGAAAAAGACTTGAATAAAATACAGATTGTACTAGAGGTTTGTGAGCCAGAGTAGGGATACGGATAATAAGTGAAAATTAAAGTTTTGTATTAGAAAATAAATTCGTCTTTGCATTTTATCCATCCCTTACTAAATACGAGCTTTGCGTGTAGCCAAGTCAACATTCTGTTTCCTACATAGATCTAAGTGTGTAGCCAAGTCAACATTATGTTTCCTACATAGATCTAAGTGTGTAGCCAAGTCAACATTCTGTTTCCTACATAGATCTAAGTGTGTAGCCAAGTCAACATTCTGTTTCCTACATAGATCTAAGTGTGAAGCCAAGTCAACATTCTGTTTCCTACATAGATCTAAGTGTGTAGCCAAGTCAACATTCTGTTTCCTACATAGATCTAAGTGTGTAGCCAAGTCAACATTCTGTTTCCTACATAGATCTAAGTGTGTAGCCAAGTCAACATTCTGTTTCCTACATAGATCTAAGTGTGTAACCAAGTCAACATTCTGTTTCCTACATAGATCTAAGTGTGTAGCCAAGTCAACATTCTGTTTCCTACATAGATCTAAGTGTGTAGCCAAGTCAACATTCTGTTTCCTACATAGATCTAAGTGTGTAGCCAAGTCAACATTCTGTTTCCTACATAGATCTAAGATTTTAATAATTTCAGAAGATTTTTAGGATTTGTGTATGTGTGTATATTTGGAATTCCAGGAGATTCAGTTATAATTGTTCAATTTAATAATTGACTCCTAAAATTAGCGCGGGGCCTTTGAAAGTGCTGGGCCCACTTCGGCCCCATAGGTTGCAATGGCCTAGGTCCGGCCCTGCACACACACACACTTACCAGGTCCAGGTGTACCAAGATTGCCCTCTTAAGACTCGATAACTTTCTGGTCCCTGCTACTAACTGACTTACTTTTCAAGATGTGCTCTCAGTAAATGCGCCAACAAAAGTGAATCAAAGCAGTTCACTTATTGGGAATTGATACATTGACCTAGATAAATAAGTTCTGGCATGTCTGCTAACTAGAGAGGGGTGAGTACTTCAATGAAAGTGGGTTAATGATGTGAGTAACATGAAAATAAAACCAGACTTGAACATTTGGACTTCATCAACATGGATGGGAACAAAATAAACCGAGGTACAAATTGGTTACGGCCAGATACAAGAACGTAACTTTATTGCTCAGTGTTTCGACCACATGTGGATGAAGAAAAATTGGCAAGGAGGGAGGGGGGGGGGGGGAGTGAAGATCTCCCTCTATTCAGCGAGGCGAGGTAGAGCTCAATAAACTTGAGTGCCAGGTCAGGTCGAGGATTCGGGAATTCCCACAAGGCACCAAGCGTACCAGAGATGGAATAGTTTGTTTTTTTCCCTGAAGATTTACTGACTCTTCTGAAATGTGCAAGTATGATTGATTGTTGATCAAGACCAGGAAGGTCATACTCAGACTAACTTTACTATAACATGTTAACTGTGCTATAACATGTTAACTGTACTATAACTATAACATGGGCGTAGCCAGGATTTGTTTTCGGGGGGGGGGGGTAGGGGGGGATTTTTTTCTCCCCCCGGGACCCCTCCCCACTCGAAAAAAAAATGTGTATATATGTGTGTGTACATAATCTTCATTACATTTTGACCCTTCATTCTTTCGTAACACGTTTATTGTGCCCATAGGTTCTTCCTGTATATAGTGGGAAAATTGTTGACTTCCCGCCTAGCAAGGGGATTGGGGGAAGGCTAGGAGCTCCCCCGCCGCCAAGAACTATTTCTGGTATTGAAAGCCAACAAAACGCATATTCTGAGGTATCTACAGTGCATTTTTCCTGCTATTAAAAAGTCTTATTTCAAAAATTAATTTGCTATTCTTACTGCTTTAGACCCTCCCGCGTCGTTCGGCGCATTTGCTGTCAAGCTGTTTCCACAAAAATCTGTCAGTGGTAATGTCTGAAGCCTCTTCCCACCTGCTCTGACCTCCATAAATGTATGGCGCCAAGTTGTACTTAATAGAATGTCATTGCAACTCTTATTATGTGTAATTCATTTTGTCGGAGAACATGTCCCGCAAACCTCATGCGTCGCTCTCTCACAATCTTACTAAGGAGCCGACTCCCAGTTCGGCATAGGATTTCCTTGATTTACACCCGATCTCTATAATTGACTCCTAAAATCTGTCTTAGCCATCTTTGTTGAGCCACATTTATTGTTTTTCAATTTTGGCAGATGACTATTCACTGCACTTTATTAATGGAGCCCCACCACTGGTAGAAATGTGTAACCTCTCTTGAATACGCTCTTGGAATTAGGTGACTGTAGTTTGCTTTAGATTTTATATCTAAAAGGGAAGTTTATCGTCAAAATCATCTGTTGGGGGTTTTAAACTTAAAAATCTCAGGAATTTATTGTATTTTTAAAATTAAAAAAAAAACCATTTAGATACGATTATAGAATTTGGTGACTGTAATTTGCTTTAGAATAATATTGAAGATAGAGGTTTTCCACCTCAAAACGCTATGTAGGGGGATTTTAAACTCAAAACCATCTGGAGGAAAGGAGTTTAAACTCAAAACCCCCAATTGGCTTGGCTACGCTCAAATAATAGTGTGTAATTTGCTGTTTTCTATTGAAGAGGTATTTTTTAACATTAAACCCTTCTGAAGGGGGATTTAAACTCAAAACCCCTTTTGGCAACGCTCATAGCATTTTGAGTGCGTAATTTGCTTTTTTTTTTTTTTTTTTTTTTTTTTTTTTTTTTTTTTTACATTGAAGAGGTATTTTTTAGCTGCAAACCCCGCTGGCGGGGGCTTTGAACTCAAAACTCCTTTGGCTACGGTCATAGATTTTAGAGTGTGTAATTTGCTTTTTTTTTTATTGAAGATGTATTTTTTAGCTTCAAACTCCACTGGAGGAGAGTTTAAACTTAAAACTGAGTCAAAACCCATTTAGCAACGCTCATAACATTTTGAGTGCATAATTTGCTTTTTTTTCATATTGGAGAGGGGGTTTATCGTAAATTTTGGAGGGGGGGTTTAAAATCAAAACCCCCTTGGCTGCGCTGGGGCAAGAGATGGTTTAGTATTAAAATATCTAAAATAAACAAAATCAAAGCAAAAAATCAGTCACTAAAGTCCGTCATTTCGGGGGGGGGGGGGGGGGGTTGGGTAACTGTACTTCAACATGTTACTGTTATAGTTCCTCTAACTTACACTCACAGCACACAAGAGTGGTGCACGCTGTGCCTAAAAGTAAGCGAAAGACGCATTTATTGTCCACATGTCCTGCATTTAGAGAGACATGTATACAATTTCCATCAATGTAAACAAATAATAATATTAGTACTATTTAATATCATAGCAAGGTTTGAACCAAACACTTTGATGAGTCATGTTCTATTTCTATCCACCCTAATTACCCACTGCAGTTCTTAAGAAATGTGATTCTGGACGTACCCATGCTTCTCGAGTTCAAACCTGGGTGAAGACTGAGTTTACAGCTTATTCTAATGAGCAGCTGACATTATCTGTGCAAAGCAATGGCGGTCGTTCACGTGACTTCCTTGTTAAGGGTCATCCATAGAAACAGAAGTAGTTTACACCTAGCCCGAGATGAACTATCTGCTGCTTGAACTGGACACAGTTACAACTGGACATTGACTAACACTATGTCCACTACATTGTCTCATCAGTTAAAATTAAATAATGAAGGTGAAATGCTGGATCAGTGGCATAGCTGGGCTTCTTCTGGTGGGGGCGGGATCTGTCTGACCTGATTCACATGAACAGAAAAATGTGTCCGTGTTACCGGGTGGTGTCTGTGGAAAATGTGTCCGGATGAGTTCATCTAAAGATAATCAGAATGTTAACAAGTGTATGACAGTATTGACACACCAAACTTTCAATCTGGACCTTTTTATTTTCTAGGAAGGGAATGAGTTTGTTTGGAGAGATGTCAATGACTTGGTTAAGGATCGGGTTGGACAACATGAGACCGAATGACGGTGAAAGGTCACCTTGAGTTCCCCCCGTCTGCTAACTAGCGCCATCTATGTCAATACTTTATACAACACTTACATAGTCGGTGAATCAACTCCCCTACCTCTAGCGCCACAGTTTGGTACCCATATGTCACGAGCTGTAGGGCGAGGGGTAATGTTACCAACGGGAGGCGCGATTAGGATGAGGTAAAGGTGCTGTTGAAGGTGGTATGGGAGAGGTTTCTCTGTTAGTTTCCTCCCTCACTCTCGACTTGACCTTCACCTTTAGCATGACATAACCTCAACACAAAAAACAGCATTTCTCAAATGTGTGTCGGAACTACAGAAATATTTTGTGTGATGACGCCTCTGGCGCTGGAATTTGAGGGAATAAAGACTTGTCTTAACTTTGTCTACAAGTCCGTGGAACTTATACAGGCGTGACAAAGGAGGGAGGGGAACCCCATTGCAAGAGAGAATGGGGAGCTAAGTGGTCTAGAAGTAGAAGCAATTACAGAAAACATGATAGGTCTCCAAATGTTTACATATTTCCAAATCTGTTGTTTACCGCCGACAAAAGCCGTTAAACATGTATATTTATAAACACTCACTTGACAGAGAGAGAAGATAACTCTCACTTGACCTGAAGAGAGCACAAGAGCCCCGGATGGAGCTCTGTAAATGTCTGGGCCAAGAGTGTGTCCACGTGTTGACTAGATACGTCTGCAATACTTAGCCAGTGCTGGAATCTGGTCTACTTTTAATATGTATTGGATGAGTGCCTGCTTTTGATGTTATTAACACTGTTATACAAAATGCAGAAACAATAAAAGTGTGAAGGATTCCGTGCTGTTTGTTTTATAATACCCACTGGAGTGTTGTATAATACCCACTGGAGTGTTGTATAATACCCACTGGAGTGTTGTATAATACCCACTGGAGTGTTGTATAATACCCACTGGAGTGTTGTATAATACCCACTGGAGTGTTGTATAATACCCACTGGAGTGTTTTCAATTCAAAATTGTTGAGACAGTTCGTTGTTTACCATACGCGCGAGTTCAGTTTCTCATCTAAAAAAATTGATTTAATAAAAAGAATTAATACTTCCGAACATCACCCCAATCATCGAACATTACCCCAATCATTAAACACTACCCCAATCATCGACATCACCCCAATCATAGAACATTATCCCAATCATTGACCATCACCCCAATCATTAAACATCACCCCAATCATCGACAGACTGTGTGTGAAGCTTGTGATCTGCACCATTCATGAAGTTGTTGAAGACTGCATGATGTGCATGACCATCAATCAAGAAGCTGTCCAGCACAGATCTTCCAAAGAAATATCTTCCCCTTTGGATCACTAATACGAATGTATTGAATGGTCTCAACCAATGTGTCCTGTCTGCTATGTTGGGATGACCAGATGGACTGGAGTGTTTCTATGTCATTTGTTTGGGATGTTGAGAGAATAACTAATACAAAGGAAACTATTCAGCTATGTACATCTAATATATAACGCAGAAAGGAAGTGGTATGATGCATGCACTGGCGGATCCAGGGGGGGGGGGCGGTAGGGGCGATCGCCCCCCCCCCACTCAGCCGACCCCCCCCCCCCCCCGTAGGGGGGGGGGCGGACGAATTTTAGTATAGAAGTCACACAATTTGTATACGAATTTATTACTTATGTTAATAATAAATACTAATTATTTATATTTCAAACTATTTTTAGATTATTTCGCCCCCCCCTCTAGTATGTTGGCCGATTAGGTGGGGTCGGGAGGGGGCGATAGCATCAATCCGCCCCCCCCAACCATAAACTTTTGAGTGGGGGGGGCGGTCCAATTTATTTATAGAAATCACAGCTTGCCAAAAGAATCAATTAAATATCTATATGATTAAAACTTGTTATTGATATTTTAACCAATCTTTATATTATGTCGTTCCCCTGTTGTCCGATTGGTGTGTGTGTGGGGGGGGGGGCGAAACCTCTACTGCCCTTACCACCTAAACCCTTTGAGTGGGGGGGCGGTCCTACTTTTATGGAGAAATCATAGTTTGTGAGCAAGATTAGTTGCATTGATATATAAATTTGATATTATGTCGCTCTCCTTCAGGTATCTTGGCCGATTCGGTGGGGTAAGGGGGGGGGGCGATTGCATGTACTGCCCTCCCCGCTCTAGCCCTCTGAGTGGGGGGGGGGGCGGTCATATTTTTATGGAGGAATCATAGTTTGTGAACAAAAATAGTTGAATTTCTATATAATTGATATGTGATACCATTTGTATATTATGTCGCACCACACTCTAATCTCAAATTTTATGATTAGTAAATATAAAAGGAAAAAGGTGGGAGGGGCGATACATGCCATCTCCTTTCCCTCATCGGACAAAGCAATAATTTTTCTTTTTGTATTATAGTTAAAAAATTACAAAATGTAAAAAAAAAATCAGACACTAATATAATTTATATACGCTATAAATTAAATTCTCGTATCGAGTGGCCCCACCCTTATTCTTTAATGCCAAATGCAATCATTAGCAGAAATTATAAAAAGGAGCGAGGATAAATCGTTTTCATTCTACCGCCCCTCCCATTTCCAGACAGAGTTTATGTAATTTCACATGAATTTATCATAATTATTTTAAGAAAGACTTTGCTTTGGAAAAGTTAGAATTCAAACAAAAATTTTCAGTATAAGAGTCACGATTGAGATGAGTAGCCTTTTTTTTCAGCCTCTACTCAATCTAATATTTTTCTAGTTAAATTTGGGACTATAACTCACAATTTATGCTTGAATTTTATTGAATATTATTTATTGCATTTTTTTTTCGGCGGCGATCCTCAAAGCCTTAATCTAAATATGTGGGGTATCTGATCTTTTCAAGGAACAAATCGGTTTTATTTGCAATGTATTAAGGGCGTATACATTAAAATTAGAATATTTTTCAAGTACAATATTATTCAAAAGGTCCTTTTTTAATAGGATGAATAATGAGCTTTAGGTAAGGAGAATGTGTTTCTTCAGCGAAGAATGCAAGAAAACGCTTTTAGCGTCGGGGCTTCGCCCCGAAAATCACTGATGAATAGTGAGCTGTAGTTGTCAGGAGCAGGCGTTTCTGCAGTGAAAAATGCAAGAAAACGCTTTTTGGCGTCGGGGCTTCGCCCCGAACTCCACTGATTAATAATGAGCTATAGATGTCAGGAGAATGCGTTTCTTCAGTGAAGAATGCATGAAAACGCTTTATGCATCGGGGCTACGCCCCGAAACTCACTGATGAATAGTGAGCTGTAGATGTCAGGAGCAGGCGTTTCTGCAGTGAAAAATGCAAGAAAACGCTTTTTGGCGTAAGGGCTTCGCCCCGAACTCCACTGATTGATAAAGAGCTGTAGATGTCAGAAGCAGGCGTTTCTGCAGTGAAAAATGCAAGAAAACGCTTTTTGGCGTCGGGGCTTTGCCCCGAACTCCACTGATTAATAATGAGCTGTAGTTGTCAGGAGCAGGCGTTTCTGAAGTGAAAAATGCAAGAAAACGCTTTTTGGCGTCGGGGCTTCGCCCCGAACTCCACTGATGGATAAAGAGCTGTAGATGTCAGGAGAATGCGTTTCTGCAGTGAAGAATGCATGAAAATACTGAGAAATACTGCTTATTTATTCTTATATATATATATATATATATATATATATATATATATATATATATATATATATATATATATATATATATATATGTGCTGTACGCACGTTTATGTATAGGGCTAGGGTTTACTGGGCGTTAGGGTTAGGGTTTGGAAAAAAATCGCCCCCCCCACTCCAAAGTTCTGGATCCGCTAGTGGATGCATGTATGTATGTCCCTCATAGAAATCAAAAACCGTTTGACCAATCTTGATCAAACTTGGCATAGATGTTCCTTACAGCATGGCGGAGACCGTAGTGTATGTTTAATGTCCTTACCACTTCCGGAGAACCCTAAAAATAGACAAAAGGTACCTAATTGTATCTCATTTAAAAAAAGAAACGTTTTAACAAATCGGGTAAACCTGTTTTCACATTCTACTTTTGATTAAGTGGTAAATAAAACAAATGTGAAGGGAACATTCTCCATGTTTAACATAGATCTAAATTCAAACCAGTAAATCAGTAATACCAAAACTAAGGCCCGCAGGCCGCGGGTCATATCCGGCTAGTTGGAAATACAAGGGAAATGAAAGGGAAAACTAGAGAGAGAAAGTGAGTTGGAGAATGAAGGAGAGAGTGAGCGAGAGAAAGAAAGAAAAAAAGAAGAGAGGGGCAGAGAGAGAGAGAGAGGCAGAGAGAGAGAGAGAGAGAGGGCTAGGAATGAGAAAAGATCTAAAAGTATTCTGCAGCACTGGCATATAAAAAATACGACCTTTCTAAAAGACTTCAGCCAGTGTCTGGAGTGAACAGCTTCCAGCCCTCTGATGTCTCAGATATTTATTTAGTCAAGAGACTTAGAGCAGGGGATATAATATTGAAATTGTGCTATCATTTGTAGGGAATACAATTTAATACTTAGAAGCTCTATACTAACTATACTAACTAGTTTGTGCACCTTTCATCACAGAGTATTCCAATGAATCCAAATCACTCACAGGTGTCTGCCATTATAAAACAAAATACTTGTGCCAGAGAGTTCATACATATATCTTTTGTATAAACGACTTTAGAATGTGAAGAGTTATTACATGCTAGAATACATAAGAGCAATATATCCAGAAACACTGTCGTCGTAGTAAGGTGTAAGAATCAAAGACTATTGCAATCATTTCGAGTTCATAAGTCCGACCTATAAGATATAATCAACTCTAAGATTTCTGTGAACACCCAGTACTGACAGTACACTTCTAGGTCTGAACAAATAATGATTGGGTGGGGGAGGATAAAAACCGTGTCATGTGACATTTCGTCTAGTCTAATTTTTAATATGTTTTTACATTTTACTCTTGTCTTTAAAATAAAATTTCTTAGATTTGGTAACAAGATGTCAGTGTTCCATTAGATTATTAGCTGTTCTCAAGTGCAGCTCGTAGACGACATCAACTGTTCTCAAGTGCAGCTCGTGGACATCATCAGCTGTTCTCAAGTGCAGCGCGTGGACACCATCAGCTGTTCTCAAGTGCAGCTCGTGGACATCATCGCTAAGAAGAGTACAAATGAAATTGTTATCAAATACAAATCTCGAAATTAAAGTGATGAGGACATGGTGTTACACATGACATCATACATGGGACAACTTACAACCTAAACATCACATGCCGAGTCAACATATATTCTATAAATCATTTATGGGGACAACATACATTCTAGAAATAATTTATGTGGGCGACATGACATCATATTCATTATGCATGGGGACGACAGACATCATATACATTATGCATGGGGACGACAGACATCATATACATTATGTATGTGGACGACAGACATCATATTCATTATGCATGGGGACGACAGACATCATACACATTATGTATGTGGACGACAGATATCATATACATTATGCATGGGGACGACAGACATCATATACATTATGTATGTGGACGACAGACATCATATTCATTATGTATGTGGACGACAGATATCATATACATTATGCATGGGGACGACAGACATCATATACATTATGTATGTGGACGACAGACATCATATTCATTATGTATGTGGACGACAGACATCATATACATTATGTATGTGGACGACAGACATCATATACATTATGTATGTGGACGACAGACATCATATTCATTATGTATGTGGACGACAGATATCATATACATTATGCATGGGGACGACAGACATCATATACATTATGCATGGGGACGACAGACATCATATACATTATGCATGGGGACGACAGACATCATATACATTATGCATGGGGACGACAGACATCATATACATTATGTATGTGGACGACAGACATCATATACATTATGTATGTGGACGACAGACATCATATACATTATGTATGTGGGCGACATGACATCATATTCATTATGCATGGGGACGACAGACATCATATACATTATGTATGTGGGCGACATGACATCATATACATTATGTATGTGGACGACAGACATCATATACATTATGTATGTGGACGACAGACATCATATACATTATGTATGTGGACGACATGATATCATATTCATTATGTATGTGGACGACATGACATCATATTCATTATGTATGTGGACGACAGACATCATATACATTATGTATGTGGACGACAGACATCATATTCATTATGTATGTGGGCGACATGACATCATATTCATTATGTATGTGGACGACAGACATCATATTCATTATGTATGTGGACGACAGACATCATATACATTATGTATGTGGACGACAGACATCATATTCATTATGTATGTGGACGACAGATATCATATTCATTATGCATGGGGACGACAGATATCATATTCATTATGCATGGGGACGACAGACATCATATACATTATGCATGGGGACGACAGATATCATATTCATTATGTATGTGGACGACAGATATCATATTCATTATGCATGGGGACGACAGACATCATATACATTATGTATGTGGGCAACATGACATCATATTCATTATGCATGGGGACGACAGACATCATATACATTATGTATGTGGACGACAGATATCATATTCATTATGTATGTGGGCAACATGACATCATATTCATTATGCATGGGGACGACAGATATCATATTCATTATGTATGTGGACGACAGATATCATATTCATTATGCATGGGGACGACAGACATCATATACATTATGTATGTGGGCAACATGACATCATATTCATTATGCATGGGGACGACAGACATCATATACATTATGTATGTGGACGACAGATATCATATTCATTATGCATGGGGACGACAGACATCATATACATTATGTATGTGGGCAACATGACATCATATTCATTATGCATGGGGACGACAGACATCATATACATTATGTATGTGGGCGACATGACATCATATTCATTATGTATGTGGACGACAGACATCATATTCATTATGTATGTGGGCGACAGACATCATATTCATTATGTATGTGGACGACAGACATCATATACATTATGTATGTGGACGACAGACATCATATACATTATGTATGGGGACGACAGACATCATATACATTATGCATGGGGACGACAGACATCATATTCATTATGCATGGGGACGACAGACATCATATTCATTATGCATGGGGACGACAGACATCATATACATTATGCATGGGGACGACAGACATCATACACATTATGCATGGGGACGACAGACATCATACACATTATGCATGGGGACGACAGACATCATACACATTATGCATGGGGACGACAGACATCATACACATTATGCATGTGGGCGACAGACATCATATACATTATGCATGGGGACGACAGACATCATATACATTATGCATGGGGACGACAGACATCATATACATTATGCATGTGGACGACAGATATCATATACATTATGCATGGGGACGACAGACATCATATACATTATGCATGGGGACGACAGACATCATATACATTATGCATGGGGACGACAGACATCATATACATTATGCATGGGGACGACAGACATCATATACATTATGCATGGGGACGACAGACATCATATACATTATGTATGGGGACGACAGACATCATATACATTATGCATGGGGACGACAGACATCATATACATTATGCATGGGGACGACAGACATCATATACATTATGCATGTGGACGACAGACATCATATACATTATGCATGTGGACGACAGACATCATATACATTATGTATGTGGACGACAGACATCATATACATTATGCATGGGGACGACAGACATCATATACATTATGTATGTGGACGACATCCATTCTAGACATCATTGATAGGAATGGCGACAATGTTTCAATCAACCCTATCCCATCCTCGCCCCTTCATATTAAGTTAACACTAAAAAGGGGGGGGGGGGAACTATGCTTATACTTTCTAGCGGTCCACGAAAGGAGCCGCTAATAGTTTTGTGTGATCTGTTTGTCCGTCAGTCCGTCCATCTGAGTAGATCTCAGAAACTAGAAAAGAAGAGACAATTTCAAGATACTTGAGAGCAACTCTGAAAGCGAATCGTTTTATTTTATTAGTCAAACTGGAAAAAAAAGGGGGGGGGGGGAAACGCATCTGAGTTTGTGTAAAAACAAAAACTCTCTGTAATATTGCTTTTTTTTAAAAATCCTGTTTACTAATTTTAGCCATGTGACATGTATGTGTCGCTAAAATATCTTTCTTTTAATCTATGTGTTGATATGTTGAAATTGGAAGGGCTAGGTTGACATTTGAATGTCTTGACATGTTGATATGTTGGTATATGCTATGATGATATGATTATATGTTGTGATGTTGATGAATTGATGTGTTACTAGATTATATATGATGTGAAGCACATAGCTCATTTAGGCTTTGCCTCTTGACAGAATTACCTTACAACAGGTAAACTCTATATTTAGGCCAATGCAAAGTCTCATGAATTGTTAGACCCTCACATTAGGAGAAGAGTCACTTATTTCACCTCTACAATATCTAGGAAAGTTTGGATTGGGAAAGAAATGCCGGGAGGGTGGGGGTGAAGTGGAGTGACGATTTAGACTCGCGTGCTGTAGGACCACGTGTGCATAGCACTCAAAGTCTAGTGCGAGATGAGTTCTGTCATAAGGGAGGTAATTTGCACGAGTGTCGACAAGATCGGTAACTCTTGGTCTATTAGCTGCTCGATGTAATAAAGGGAGATGATCTACTAGTGGAACACTGCTGTATCTTAGTCAAACGGGCCGCTTAGTGGAACACTGCTGTATCTTAGTCACACGGGCCGCTTAGTGGAACACTGCTGTATCGTAGTCACACGGGCCGCTTAGTGGAACACTGCTGTATCTTAGTCACGCGGGCCGCTTAGTGGAACACTGCTGTATCTTAGTCACGCGGGCCGCTTAGTGGAACACTGCTGTATCTTAGTCACGCGGGCCGCTTAGTGGAACACTGCTGTATCTTAGTCACGCGGGCCGCTTAGTGGAACACTGCTGTATCTTAGTCACACGGGCCGCTTAGTGGAACACTGCTGTATCTTAGTCACACGGGCCGCTTAGTGAAACACTGCTGTATCTTAGTCACGCGGGCCGCTTAGTGGAACACTGCTGTATCTTAGTCACACGGGCCGCTTAGTGGAACACTGCTGTATCTTAGTCACACGGGCCGCTTAGTGAAACACTGCTGTATCTTAGTCACACGGGCCGCTTAGTGGAACACTGCTGTATCTTAGTCACACGGGCCGCTTAGTGGAACACTGCTGTATCTTAGTCACACGGGCCGCTTAGTGGAACACTGCTGTATCTTAGTCACACGGGCCGCTTAGTGGAACACTGCTGTATCTTAGTCACACGGGCCGCTTAGTGGAACACTGCTGTATCTTAGTCACACGGGCCGCTTAGTGGAACACTGCTGTATCTTAGTCACACGGGCCGCTTAGTGGAACACTGCTGTATCTTAGTCACACGGGCCGCTTAGTGGAACACTGCTGTATCTTAGTCACACGGGCCGCTTAGTGAAACACTGCTGTATCTTAGTCACACGGGCCGCTTAGTGGAACACTGCTGTATCTTAGTCACACGGGCCGCTTAGTGGAACACTGCTGTATCTTAGTCACACGGGCCGCTTAGTGGAACACTGCTGTATCTTAGTCACACGGGCCGCTTAGTGGAACACTGCTGTATCTTAGTCACACGGGCCGCTTAGTGGAACACTGCTGTATCTTAGTCACACGGGCCGCTTAGTGGAACACTGCTGTATCTTAGTCACACGGGCCGCTTAGTGGAACACTGCTGTATCTTAGTCACACGGGCCGCTTAGTGGAACACTGCTGTATCTTAGTCACACGGGCCGCTTAGTGGAACACTGCTGTATCTTAGTCACACGGGCCGCTTAGTGGAACACTGCTGTATCTTAGTCACACGGGCCGCTTAGTGGAACACTGCTGTATCTTAGTCACACGGGCCGCTTAGTGGAACACTGCTGTATCTTAGTCACACGGGCCGCTTAGTGGAACACTGCTGTATCTTAGTCACACGGGCCGCTTAGTGGAACACTGCTGTATCTTAGTCACACGGGCCGCTTAGTGGAACACTGCTGTATCTTAGTCACACGGGCCGCTTAGTGGAACACTGCTGTATCTTAGTCACACGGGCCGCTTAGTGAAACACTGCTGTATCTTAGTCACACGGGCCGCTTAGTGGAACACTGCTGTATCTTAGTCACACGGGCCGCTTAGTGGAACACTGCTGTATCTTAGTCACATGGGCCGCTTAATGCTTGGAATGTTAAAAGGAGATTTTGGTGAGGACATTTGAATTGATATGCTATACACAAATACACACACACACACAAATATCTTTTTTCACTGTATGTTTCACTGTGTGTCTCACTATCTATTCTACTGTATGGTTCACTGCGTTTCTCATTATCTATTGTACTGTATGGTTCACAATGTCTTACTATCTATTTTACATTTTGATTCACTGTTCTTCACTATGTGTCTCACCATATTTTACGCAGTGTCTTATTGTGTGTCTGTGTGTCTCGTCAGTTCTCGTGACTACACGACAACTCAAACAAAGATTGATTAGAACAAAAAAATACATCCATAATTACAGTGTAGGATCTCCTAGAGCAGACGTGAGCAGTACTATGGTATGAAGGTGTATCGAATGAACAGTCAACTCTAGTGTCTTCTGTCTTCAACGACTCTATCATCACGTAATGTTAGTCTTTATGTAAAATTACAGTTCAACCTTCGAACTAATCCTTAGTGTCAAGGTTACTTTCAGGTCAGGAGAACGTTTCCTGTCAAGTTGACTGAACGATCTTTTGGAATCCATTGTCACTTGACTATATATTTATTTATACACTTTGGATTTTTAAAAACAAGTTTTTCCACTTCAACTTTTGGTCTAAACGAGACTTGGTCTAAACGAAACTTGGTCTAAACGAAACTTGGTCTGAACGAGACTTTGTCTAATCAAGACTTGGTATAAAGGTGACAGTCTAATCAAGACTTTGTATAAACGAGACTTTGTCTAATCAATAGTTGGTATAAACGTGACTTAGTCTAATCAATACTTGGTATAAACGTGACTTATACTAATCAAGACTTGGTATAAACGAGACTTTGTCTAATCAATACTTGGTATAAACGTGACTTAGTCTAATCAATACTTGGTATAAACGTGACTTATACTAATCAAGACTTGGTATAAACGTGACATATACTAATCAAGACTTGGTATAAACGAGACTTTGTCTAATCAAGACTTGGTATAAACGTGACTTAGTATAATCAAGACTTGGTATAAATGTGACTTAGTCTAATCAAGACTTGGTATTAAAGGAGACTTAGTCTAATCAAAACTTGGTATAAAAGTGACTTAGTATAATCAAGACTTGGTATAAACGTGACTTAGTCTAATAAAGACTTGGTATTAAAGGAGACTTTGTCTAATCAAGACTTGGTATAAACATGACTTAGTCTAATCGAGACTTGTTCTAAAACATAAGAGCTGATACAAATGAAGACAAAACATTAACAGCCTAGAACCCGCCAAAATACTTTCCACGTTAGATTTCACAAACAATTTATATTTGGGATCATATGACATCTTCTTCGCTTATTAATTGATACACTGTTCTCATTCAGGCTGGTGAGAGGGAGCTCTTGTTCACTTCTGCTGGCCTAGAACTCCACATGACAGTTTCAAGAAGAAAAAGAATTGTTGCGATCCATGCCATGTTTGTTTAGTTCTTATGTAATCGTGATTTCTTGTTTATGACGTTTGACACATTATATGACATGCTATCACGTATATGACACATTATATGACATGCTATCACGTATATGACACATTATATGACATGCTATCACGTATATGACACATTATATGACATGCTATCACGTATATGACACATTATATGACATGCTATCACGTATATGACACATTATATGACATGCTATCACGTATATGACACATTATATGACATGCTATCACGTATATGACACATTATATGACATGCTATCCCTTATATGACACATTATATGACATGCTATCACGTATATGACACATTATATGACATGCTATCCCTTATATGACACATTATATGACATGCTATCACGTATATGACACATTATATGACATGCTATCCCTTATATGACACATTATATGACATGCTATCCCTTATATGACACATATATGACTTGCTATCACGTATATGACACATTATATGACATGCTATCACGTATATGACACATTATATGACATGCTATCCCTTATATGACACATTATATGACATGCTATCACGTATATGACACATTATATGACATGCTATCACGTATATGACACATTATATGAAATGCTATCACTTATATGACACATAATATGACATGATATCAATTATACGACACATTATATGACATGCAATCACGTATATGACACATTATATGACATGCTATCCCTTATATGACACATTATATGACATGCTATCACTTATATGACACATTATATGACATGCTATCACGTATATGACACATTATTGCCATGTATATGCTGTATTATTGTCAGTTGTATGACATATTTTCAACTACGACGACATATTGTTTTGGTATTTGTTTGAATTTTTATGAACTGAATACACATCTTAATCAAAAATACATAAAATCACAGCCTGAACGCACACACACACACACACACACACACAAACAGGCTGGGTGATTGATCTGACATTATGTTTTGGTCAAGTGATTTAGTGGACATTAGAGTGTCGTAATGGGACATATTTTTGCTGTCGGGTCTCATGTCGTAAATATGTTGTGACAGATGAATGGACCGTAAACCCTAGGGTCCCCTGATCTGCGTCACTTGGTCGAACTGATATGATTGCGACCCTCGTCATGGTGTCGGTATATTGTCCCCCATCCCCCCGAGACTGCAGTGCTGCGTACGTTGGTCGTAATGGCTTCATTTAAGACGACTGAGAGCAGGGAGTCACGTGACTTCCCAAAGGATGCCAGGGGAACAAAGAAATTGAATAAAAACTTCACCGCTTGACCTTTTCAAAGATTTACTTCTGCTCCTAATGAAGGTTGTAACGTAAGGGAGCTAATTAACTTCCCAGCCATTAAGGTGACTTCCGCTGCGGGTTATCTTTTCTTTCCTCTTTTCCTGCTCTGGAACTGTTCGGCTTCTTTCATGTCTTGTTGCTTGACGGTGGACAGTGCCGCCGCCCTCGACACCCGGTAGTTCTCCACCCGCTGACTCGCCCCAGGGACGTAGCAATTAGTGGCCAGGTCACGAGGCCATCAGGCCAGGTCCTGGAGAGTAACGGGCAGAGGAGTCCATGGTTTCTAACCCTCGCTTCAGGTTGCAATAACAATGTCACCATGACCGTCACAGCGAGGGTCCAGGTAGGAGTTCCAGGATAATGAGAGAGGACGGAGACCGAATGGGACACGATCTCATACCGCACGGTTGGAACTCGGGGCGTTTTCAGTTCTCAGGTAACGGAGCCTTCTTGAAATAAAAAATTTTACTTTTTTTTTTTTTTAGCGCCTTTTTGTTTTCTAGGAAAATAATGGTATCATTTATTGTCATTGACATGACTTCAAACATTCCAACCTGTGGGGTGAGTGACACTATTATCCATTTCTATAGAAACAAACAACAAAACCTATAGTGAGACTTTCGTGTGATGACTAGCAACTATTTTGAAAAAACAGTTTTTCTTTGTATGATCTAAGAAGAGGGGAAATAAAGGGGGGGGAGGTAACTGTATATGACATGAAGTTTAAACAAATAATGACCAAACAACTGACCAACCAACCTAGCAAACAAATAGATTTAATCAAGTAAATGGTAAGATATAAACAGAATTGAATAGGACAGCTTCTTGTAACATTCTACATTGTTCTATTAATACATCTCTAGACTGGACATGTACATCATAATACATCTCTAGACTTGACATGTACATCATAATACATCTCTAGACTGGACATGTACATCATAATACATCTCTAGACTGGACATGTAAATCATAATACATCTCTAGACTGGACATGTAAATCATAATACATCTCTAGACTTGACATGTACATCATAATACATCTCTAGACTGGACATGTACATCATAATACATCTCTAGACTGGACATGTAAATCATAATACATCTCTAGACTTGACATGTACATCATAATACATCTCTAGACTGGACATGTAAATCATAATACATCTCTAGACTTGACATGTACATCATAATACATCTCTAGACTTGACATGTACATCATAATACATCTCTAGACTGGACATGTAAATCATAATACATCTCTAGACTGGACATGTACATCATAATACATCTCTAGACTTGACATGTACATCATAATACATCTCTAGACTTGACATGTACATCATAATACATCTCTAGACTGGACATGTACATCATAATACATCTCTAGACTGGACATGTACATCATAATACATCTCTAGACTTGACATGTACATCATAATACATCTCTAGACTTGACATGTACATCATAATACATCTCTAGACTGGACATGTAAATCATAATACATCTCTAGACTGGACATGTACATCATAATACATCTCTAGACTTGACATGTACATCATAATACATCTCTAGACTTGACATGTACATCATAATACATCTCTAGACTTGACATGTACATCATAATACATCTCTAGACTGGACATGTACATCATAATACATCTCTAGACTGGACATGTAAATCATAATACATCTCTAGACTTGACATGTAAATCATAATACATCTCTAGACTGGACATGTAAATCATAATACATCTCTAGACTGGACATGTACATCATAATACATCTCTAGACTGGACATGTACATCATAATACATCTCTAGACTGGACATGTACATCATAATACATCTCTAGACTGGACATGTACATCATAATACATCTCTAGACTGGACATGTACATCATAATACATCTCTAGACTTGACATGTAAATCATAATACATCTCTAGACTGGACATGTAAATCATAATACATCTCTAGACTGGACATGTACATCATAATACATCTCTAGACTGGACATGTACATCATAATACATCTCTAGACTGGACATGTACATCATAATACATCTCTAGACTTGACATGTACATCATAATACATCTCTAGACTTGACATGTACATCATAATACATCTCTAGACTGGACATGTAAATCATAATACATCTCTAGACTGGACATGTACATCATAATACATCTCTAGACTTGACATGTACATCATAATACATCTCTAGACTTGACATGTACATCATAATACATCTCTAGACTGGACATGTACATCATAATACATCTCTAGACTGGACATGTACATCATAATACATCTCTAGACTGGACATGTAAATCATAATACATCTCTAGACTTGACATGTAAATCATAATACATCTCTAGACTGGACATGTAAATCATAATACATCTCTAGACTGGACATGTACATCATAATACATCTCTAGACTGGACATGTAAATCATAATACATCTCTAGACTGGACATGTACATCATAATACATCTCTAGACTTGACATGTACATCATAATAAATCTCTAGACTTGACATGTACATCATAATAAATCTCTAGACTGGACATTTACATCATAACACATCTCTAGACTGGACTCATACATTATAATACATCATTAGAATGGACATGTACATTACAAAACATCTCTGGAATAAAGATACTAATACATCTCTAGACTCTACATTCTAATACATCTCTAGACTGTACATTCTAATACATGTCTAGAATGGACATTTTAATACATCCCTAAACTGTACATCTCTAGACTGCACATTCTAATACATCTGAAGACTAAACATTCTAATACATCATTATAATGGACATTCTAATACATCTCTAGAATGGATATATACATTACAATACATCTCTAGAAAGGATATATACATTATAATACATCTTTAAAATGAAAATATACATTCTAATACATCTCTACAATAGTCTAGAATGGACATTCTAATACTTCTCTGCACTGGACATTCTAACCTAATACTTCTGTAGAATGAACATTCTAACCTAATACTTCTGTAGACTGGACATTCTAACCTAATACTTCTGTAGACTGGACATTCTAACCTAATACTTCTGTAGACTGGACATTCTAACCGAATACTTCTGTAGACTGGACATTCTAACCTAATACTTCTCTATTGAGAAGACTAAGGAGTCGTTCAAATATTTCTCCTAAGAAACAAACCATCATTTATTAAATATGAATCTCCCTTCCTCGGCCTCCCTAATGAGTACCTAAGGGCAGTATGACACCTGGCCCAGTACCTACCAGACATCATTTATCATGGACACAACAGGTCAACTGTTGAACAGTGCAGGAGGCTGGACATACGAACAATTGTTTTCCCGGCGTGGCAAGAAAACAACTGGTTCTGTTTGCCGGTTTGACAGGCGGGAAAATGACGAGATTGATCACACCCAGGTCTCGTCTGCTTCCGTTACACGTCTTGATTTCTTGGCTACCATCTATCAATCTCTCTCTGTCACGGCAAGATGGCGGCTTTCTTTGATCAGCCTATCCTTCATCTGAAGCTTTCAAATTTGTCTTTCTTTCCCTCCTACTGCACGTGGAAGTTTAAATGTTTGACTTCGTGTTGAGTCGATGTGAGATTTCATTCGATTCGCGTCAACAGATGTAACCATAGCAACAGTTGAACCAGTGGACACACACACACACACAAATACATTCTATTTAAAACAAAACACAAAAACAACGTAAGAAAGATATAACAAAAAAAATTCTCTCAACAGGAAATGACGTTGTACACAACAATTGAACATTATGAGTTTAATTAACGATGTTTTCCATGTATGTGTACATGACATCAAATGTACATAAGCCTATCTCACGGGATGTACGCGTCAAGGTTGCAAGAGAGGTGTAAACAGGAAGTTTAAGAACAAATATTCTTCAACAATAATAGTGAACTTCTGTAAATACTAAGCTGTAGTAACCATCCCATTCTACTGTACCAGCACTATTCAATCAATGTTCAAACATTAACCAGCACTAATCAATCACCGCTCAAACATACACAGTTGTTTTGTTTGTTTTGTTTTGATTGAAGAATTTAAAAGCTAAGAGAGCAAAATTGTGTGTGTATGTGTGATTGCTGACGTTTAGAGTGTAATTGATGACTTCATTGGTGAGTGATATCTCTGACTTGGTTCCTTGTATCTTGTGCTTGGTCACGTGATAGCCTGTGTGTAAATGTATACAATGTACTACACCTGTAAGTTCATGCCTGGTGTTGAAAAACAACAACAACAAACGACTACAACAACATTACACAAATGTAAGCAAAACAAAGGCGTATCCACTAGAGACATCCTCCTTGATGGGAAAGTTTGTTCATGTAAAAGGAGGTCCTACTAAAAGTTGCATTGTTGTATACATTTGACTTATTGTGTGCATCAGAAGTAACAGTTTCTAAAACCCTGTGTACAAATAATGATGTTTATCTATGGACATTTTTAATATGCCATAAGTGTTATGGTGTGTGTATGTGTGTGTGTTTCTATGGTGACTGTGGGAAGAAGTTAGCGATTGGTTGTGAATGATGAAAGATAAGCGGCATTGTCGTCAGCGGACATAAGTGGGGGAGACGACTACATAATGCCAGACTGAAAAGATGTGTTGTTTTGTTTTTGTAGCGAGTTGGATAGATTTTGTTCAGAATATCATTTTCTAGTTGAATTTGTCTGTATCCTAATAAATGTTTTATTTAGTATTGTTCCTACAGACAAGTCATTTCAAGTTTGATAAGTTTAGATATATTACGACTACAGCGGTTTAGTTGTCTACCAGCAGTTTGGTGCTACAAGTCAACGACCGTTTACACCAATGAGAAAAAAACATAATTGTATTTAGTTAATTACCGACTAAATCTAGTAAATCATTGGCTTTCCTAGCTGATGCAAGCAGCACGTTCAATGCTCTGGTGGCACCAAGAAGGGTCACTTTTATAAATATGTCTCAGCATGTTGATTAGAAATGTCTTTGTGTCTTTTGGATTAGAAGGTTATGTTTTTGTAAGTTATAATTTTGTAAGTTATGTTTTTGTAAGTTATAATTTTGTAAGTTATGTTTTTGTAAGTTATAATTTTGTAAGTTATGTTTTTGTAAGTTATAATTTTGTAAGTTACGTTTTTGTAAGTTATAATTTTGAGTTCTAGGTTTTAATAGTTTTTTTTTTTTGTTTCTTCACATTTTCGTTGTCTATCCTAGACTATCTCTAAGTTTGTCCACGTTTGTATAGGTCAGGTTTAAAAGGTCAAGTCAAGACAGACCTCAACATTGACATACAAACTTTTACCCATGAACCCACAATTATGAAAGTATTTGACACAAGCTGGTCATGTATGTCGCCGTCATGTCAACAAACAAAATCCGCTCGACCAGGGCTGGACAATCGTCCACTTGAATCCATTATGCTCAGGTACCAGTGGTCACCAAATACCTGGTCACTGTCTGTCATTTACTGGTCCTACGTCCCTGTGTTGAAAGACCAGTGGAGCGTGACCAGTAGTTAAACAGCCACTGACGATAAAGGTCTTCTGGACGCTGTGTCTAGCCAGCATGGGGTCACCAAGGAAGGGCGCCGGGTGGTGGTGAGGGGAGAAACTTAAACTTGACGTCACTTTCACCAGGTGTTAGATATACCTAGAGACCTGGGAGACAGTACAAACATATTTAGACGTGATTGTAAATAAATACACGTAGAAAGGGCTCAATCGAAACCAGTATTTAGTATAAAGTCTACACATATCAAATCCTTACTTCTATATCCGAGGAGAAGTCGTGACTAACCTTATTGAAGAAAACTTGTTCTAGATGACAAGAAAATATTTCTCAAAGCTTGTCAAGTGTCTTGATGTTTTCTAGTTTCTTTCAAATGTTTTCCACTAGAGTTGGCAGTCGACGAATTTTGCTAATCAAAGTGATAGTTCTATTTGAAACGGTGAACTATTTGGTGAAACATTTCAAGTCATCTTGGCTCCTCCCCCTTTTTTTGTTTGTTTGGCTTCGTCTTTAAGACGTGTAGATCTTGTCCACGTTGATCTATTCAATAGATATTTAGTGGAACCAAATGAAAAGTATTCTATTCAAGTGACCTTGAGAAAATTCTCTCTACCTCAAGACGAAGATGCCACTATTGATGGTTGAATGACACTAAATGAAATGGATGTTTAGTGACATGTTGAGACTTGGATCTTTTCTTTACACATATTCGCTACCTTGTTGATGTATCGGCTAAAGTTTGTCTCAAGAAATCCTCTCTGCAGGTCTTCAATGTTGAGGGATGATTTATGACCCGTCAAGACTATTGTCACTGGCATTGAATTTAGCGACCACTGGTCACTTTGACATTACAACTGGTGTTCTAGGAAGTCCAGACCATGTCCACTATTTGATAAACGGCACTTAGTGGTGAGGAGTGTTTTCTCGCACTGTCCAAGTATTGACAGATGGTGTCACTACTTGTGAAGAGGAAGTTGACCACTGGTCAAGCATAAATCATACTGTGAAAGTTGGAGGAGTATTGTTTACTGTAAAGCTGTTTCTTTGTGAATGTAACGAGAACCTTTCTAAATATCTCAACAATAAATACAAAACACAATAACAACAACAACAACTAAGCAACAACATTGTAATCACAGTTTATGTTGAGACATAGTCACGTGATGATTGAAACATACAGCATTGTTATAATGTAGACGAAACTGTTGTCAAATATGTTGTACGTCATGCTCGAGAATGTTATTACCACTGGACGTCACTAACACTGGACGTCACAAAGTGATAGACACATTTTGCATTTGTGTGTGTGTCTAGTTTATGTACTGCTAAATAATTTCCACTGGTCAGTAATTCAACTGGTCAGTAATTTCAATTGGCCAGTTATTCAATAGTCAGTAATTTCAATTGGCCAGTAATTCAACTGGTCAGTAATTTCAATTCGCCAGTTTCTCAAGTGGTCAGTAATTCCACTTGGTCAGTAATTCTATTAGGGAGTAAGTCAACAAGGCTAAAACTAAATGCCATACGACCAATCTGCCATGAACCAGACGTATACAAAAAGACTGTTGGAAATGTCTTATAAGAGTAAGGGCGAGAGCGGAGGAGGGGGGACAGGAGGCGCTAAACAAAAGTAAAAAAAAGTTAATAACTGAAAAACAAACAAACAAACCAAGAAAAGCATAAAAATACTTTGAAAACAAAAAAAGCTTATATTTAGTGTAATTTGAGTCATGTAATTAATTTATAATGGATGTAGACTAAAACTAATCTGTAGGTTAGAAATATTTGTACCAATAGTTTTTGTTGAGCGCTATTTCGTGCATTTAGCTTTCTCACTGCGCTATGATCTTATCACTTGGGTAAATGGTACCGTAATCTCTTTTTAACTGCATAAAATAAAAAGTTGCACGATTTGAAATGAAACTTAGGTCTCAAGCCTCCTCAAGGAGTCTAATTCAACTACTACCACCACATCTGTCAAGTAAAATAGTTCTTTCCCTTGCTCGTTAACAAACAAAATAATTAATTACCATTCATTAACTAATCGTTTTTTTTTTATTTAATTTTATTGTCATACACAAGAAATAATTGGGCAAAATTTCAACTTGATCCGAGATTGGGTGTAGGAGAAAGGTGTACAAAGTTTTTACCAGACAGACAGACAGAGTGAGTGGATAGAAGTTTTCTTAAAAAAAAAAAAAAAATAAATTATCCCCCCCCCCCGGCCAAAATGAAATTAAAATGTTTAATAAAATTGATATTGTGGGTTGCAGTTGTTTCCAAAAGAGAGCCTTATTAAATTTTCCTATTTAACATCCGTCTCAATGACTGAAGGCTGAAGTATAAAATAATTTCATCCCAAAGAAAAACAAGAAACAAATGACACATTGCCTTTCATAAAAGTACCGTCTAAATTTGTACTAAAACTGCCATATTGCATTAAGATACAAACAAACAAAGAATGTTTTTAATATTTTCTTACTAAAAGACTAATTTCGGGATTGATTTTTTCCCGTCTGGGATCTACGTCTGTCCAGGGCACGGTCAGTTCAAAGCTTATGGTTTTTATAGGGAAATGATGATGATATTAATAGCTCTAATTGATATTAATTGGTCAGCAGGGGTCACTCTGGAGTGAGGTGTCCATCTGTACAAGTGGGAAGTGAACGAGGTCTCGGCCACTGTAGTGTTTGAAGAAGGCCTTGTCATGGGCCATTACGTCTGAAGGAAACAAGCCTCAGCCAATGATTTGTCTAGAAATGAGTCACGTGTCTCTTCCTGTCCGCCACTTTGAAATTGATCAAGAAAAATTGCGATTAAATAAAAATCTTTGGTTGGGGAACTTTTGGGCGTCACAGAGAAAAAAAAGGGGAGGGGGAGGGGGGTAACAAAAGCTCTTCGGGGTGTAAGAGGGTATGAACATTTTGACAAAAAACCTGCTAGCTCTACATTCATGGGAAATATTTTGATCGATGGCTCTCATTAGTTTGTAACTGATTTGAAACTTCCGGGGTGCACGGTCTCAGCAAACTTTCAAGGGATCCTTCTTTTCTTTGTTTAAATGACGCGGTCTTTTGATTTAAAGAACATTCAAGACTCACACTTTATTATGTAGAATTCACTTTTTTTCCTCTTGCGAAACTTGACAGGAATTGAACTCGATATAAATATAAAATTTAGACCCATAAAGAGTTGATTGGATTTTCATGATAAAGTTTAAACATAACATCTTTCTGTTTCACAATCAATTCTAAGGTTTCTTTTAAAAAAAAATTATTTTAAGCAATGAAATATACAGAATAGAACAGAAAACAACGCTATATAAGGTAATCTTAGGAACGTTACAAATATTTAAAAACTTGAAAGAGTTGAGACTCGAAAAGAAAAACAAATACTTTAAAAACAAAGCTTATATTTACTCTCCTTGTAGGAATTAGTTTGGATCAGTCATGCAATTCTATGTATACATGACCTAAACATATATGTGTGATTAGAAATATTTTGAACAATTGTTTTTGTTTAAATTTTAGCTTTCTCAATACACTCTGATCCTATCACTTTCTCAATGCGCTCCAATCCTATCACTTTCTCAATGCGCTCTGATCCTATCACTTTCTCAATACGCTCTAATCCTATCACTTTCTCAATACGCTCTGATCCTATCACTTGTCTCAATACGCTCTAATCCTATCACTTTCTCAATGCGCTCTGATCCTATCACTTTCTCAATACGCTCCAATCCTATCACTTTCTCAATGCGCTCTAATCCTATCACTTTCTCAATACGCTCTGATCCTATCACTTTCTCAATACGCTCTGATCCTATCACTTTCTCAATACGCTCTAATCCTATCACTTTCTCAATACGCTCTGATCCTATCACTTTCTCAATACGCTCTAATCCTATCACTTTCTCAATACGCTCTAATCCTATCACTTTCTCAATACGCTCTAATCCTATCACTTTCTCAATACGCTCTGATCCTATCACTTTCTCAATGCGCTCTAATCCTATCACTTTCTCAATACGCTCTAATCCTATCACTTTCTCAATACGCTCTGATCCTATCACTTTCTCAATACGCTCCAATCCTATCACTTTCTCAATGCGCTCTGATCCTATCACTTTCTCAATGCGCTCTAATCCTATCACTTTCTCAATGCGCTCTGATCCTATCACTTTCTCAATGCGCTCTGATCCTATCACTTTCTCAATGCGCCCTGATCCTATCACTTTCTCAATACGCTCTAATCCTATCACTTTCTCAATGCTCTCTAATCCTATCACTTTCTCAATGCGCTCTGATCCTATCACTTTCTCAATGCGCTCTAATCCTATCACTTTCTCAATGCGCTCTGATCCTATCACTTTCTCAATGCGCTCTAATCCTATCACTTTCTCAATGCGCTCTAATCCTATCACTTTCTCAATGCGCTCTGATCCTATCACTTTCTCAATGCGCTCTGATCCTATCACTTTCTCAATGCGCTCTGATCCTATCACTTTCTCAATGCGCTCTGATCCTATCACTTTCTCAATGCGCTCTGATCCTATCACTTTCTCAATGCGCTCTGATCCTATCACTTTCTCAATACGCTCTAATCCTATCACTTTCTCAATACGCTCTGATCCTATCACTTTCTCAATACGCTCTAATCCTATCACTTTCTCAATGCGCTCTGATCCTATCACTTTCTCAATACGCTCTAATCCTATCACTTTCTCAATGCGCTCTGATCCTATCACTTTCTCAATACGCTCTAATCCTATCACTTTCTCAATTCGCTCTAATCCTATCACTTGTCTCAATACGCTCTAATCCTATCACTTTCTCAATGCGCTCTGATCCTATCACTTTCTCAATACGCTCCAATCCTATCACTTTCTCAATGCGCTCTAATCCTATCACTTTCTCAATACGCTCTGATCCTATCACTTTCTCAATACGCTCTAATCCTATCACTTTCTCAATACGCTCTGATCCTATCACTTTCTCAATACGCTCTAATCCTATCACTTTCTCAATACGCTCTAATCCTATCACTTTCTCAATACGCTCTAATCCTATCACTTTCTCAATACGCTCTGATCCTATCACTTTCTCAATGCGCTCTAATCCTATCACTTTCTCAATACGCTCTAATCCTATCACTTTCTCAATACGCTCTGATCCTATCACTTTCTCAATACGCTCCAATCCTATCACTTTCTCAATGCGCTCTGATCCTATCACTTTCTCAATGCGCTCTAATCCTATCACTTTCTCAATGCGCTCTGATCCTATCACTTTCTCAATGCGCTCTGATCCTATCACTTTCTCAATGCGCCCTGATCCTATCACTTTCTCAATACGCTCTAATCCTATCACTTTCTCAATGCTCTCTAATCCTATCACTTTCTCAATGCGCTCTGATCCTATCACTTTCTCAATGCGCTCTAATCCTATCACTTTCTCAATGCGCTCTAATCCTATCACTTTCTCAATGCGCTCTGATCCTATCACTTTCTCAATGCGCTCTGATCCTATCACTTTCTCAATGCGCTCTGATCCTATCACTTTCTCAATGCGCTCTGATCCTATCACTTTCTCAATGCGCTCTGATCCTATCACTTTCTCAATGCGCTCTGATCCTATCACTTTCTCAATGCGCTCCAATCCTATCACTTTCTCAATGCGCTCTGATCCTATCACTTTCTCAATACGCTCTAATCCTATCACTTTCTCAATACGCTCTGATCCTATCACTTTCTCAATGCGCTCTGATCCTATCACTTTCTCAATACGCTCTAATCCTATCACTTTCTCAATGCGCTCTGATCCTATCACTTTCTCAATACGCTCTAATCCTATCACTTTCTCAATGCGCTCTGATCCTATCACTTTCTCAATACGCTCTAATCCTATCACTTTCTCAATTCGCTCTAATCCTATCACTTGTCTCAATACGCTCTAATCCTATCACTTTCTCAATGCGCTCTGATCCTATCACTTTCTCAATACGCTCCAATCCTATCACTTTCTCAATGCGCTCTAATCCTATCACTTTCTCAATACGCTCTGATCCTATCACTTTCTCAATACGCTCTAATCCTATCACTTTCTCAATACGCTCTGATCCTATCACTTTCTCAATACGCTCTAATCCTATCACTTTCTCAATACGCTCTAATCCTATCACTTTCTCAATACGCTCTAATCCTATCACTTTCTCAATACGCTCTAATCCTATCACTTTCTCAATACGCTCTGATCCTATCACTTTCTCAATGCGCTCTAATCCTATCACTTTCTCAATACGCTCTAATCCTATCACTTTCTCAATACGCTCTGATCCTATCACTTTCTCAATACGCTCCAATCCTATCACTTTCTCAATGCGCTCTGATCCTATCACTTTCTCAATGCGCTCTAATCCTATCACTTTCTCAATGCGCTCTGATCCTATCACTTTCTCAATGCGCTCTGATCCTATCACTTTCTCAATGCGCCCTGATCCTATCACTTTCTCAATACGCTATAATCCTATCACTTTCTCAATGCTCTCTAATCCTATCACTTTCTCAATGCGCTCTGATCCTATCACTTTCTCAATGCGCTCTAATCCTATCACTTTCTCAATGCGCTCTAATCCTATCACTTTCTCAATGCGCTCTGATCCTATCACTTTCTCAATGCGCTCTGATCCTATCACTTTCTCAATGCGCTCTGATCCTATCACTTTCTCAATGCGCTCTGATCCTATCACTTTCTCAATGCGCTCTGATCCTATCACTTTCTCAATGCGCTCTGATCCTATCACTTTCTCAATGCGCTCTGATCCTATCACTTGTCTCAATGCGCTCTGATCCTATCACTTTCTCAATGCGCTCTAATCCTATCACTTGTCTCAATGCGCTCTAATCCTATCACTTTCTCAATGCGCTCTGATCCTATCACTTTCTCAATGCGCTCTGATCCTATCACTTTCTCAATGCGCTCTGATCCTATCACTTTCTCAATGCGCTCTAATCCTATCATTTTCTCAATACGCTCTAATCCTATCACTTGTCTGGACCTGTTGGGAAAGGTGGAGGGAAGAAGGGAGTAAATGCATAAAACTCAGGGCTCGAGTCCTCAATTTATACCACCACATCTGTCAAGTACGATTTCTTTCCCTTGTTCAAGATACCAAAAACAAAATAATTAATTACCAATAGTTAATTAATTAACTAATTAAAAAAAACTTGATTCTTGTTTTGTCCGGTAAAAGAAATAATTGTGACAACTCTCAGCTTAATCAAGATTTGGTGTGAGACAAATACCGTATACAAACTTTGTACCCTACAGAAAGACAGACAGAGTTGGTATAAGACAGACAGAGTTGGTATAAGCTTTGTAAAACGAAAGGATAAATAAGGGGACAGGTTTCAACCCAGACAACAACTGAGTGTGTAGCAATAATCAATGAATGTGTAGCAATAATCAATGAATGTGTAGCAATAATCAATGAATGTGTAGCAATAATCAATGAATGTGTAGCAATAATCAATGAATGTGTAGCTATAATCTGAAACACTAAAGTGAATCTGGTCAAAACAAATCACTGCGTGTTTTGCATTGTCTTTTACTTATGAACAACTGAATACAACATCTACCAACATCTTGTGATCTTCATGAAGTTTGAAATAGTTGTAAACTCAATGTACAGAATGTTCTCTCCTAGGACCTTGTGTTCTATAGGGCAGATGATGTAAAGGTCATCTGTTTATGTGTCCAACGGTTTACAATGATGTCATGTGGCCAGCACAATTTACTTTTCCCCAGCTAATGTCATTGCATTGCAGTTATGCATGGTCGCAGATTTGACCTATATAGACAAATGACTGACTGACCGAGAAACTTGCTTAGTACTAAAAGGTCATTCAGAAGGAAAATTGATCGTTTCTTGATCTTATTGTTTTCCTCTTAAGAAATGTATGATTTGTTTATCCCTCTCCCCTCTCGCTCCCACCTCTCGCTCACTGACCCCTCTCTCTCTCCTCCCACCATACTCCTATGACTGATATGATATTTTCCCCCCCTCCCTTTAGTACAGTTGTAGCAACGTGGTAATAGATCTCTGATTGATGATTGGACGTGTCAGACTGACCAAATGTCAGGGTCACTAAGTATCGTTTATCACTTTCGCCAGCTCGCGGCCTGGAGTGGACAGGTGAAAGAGGCGGTCAAGATCTCATATATCACCTACACACACATCCATTGAAAAAACTGGAATGGGGGAAGTTTTCACAGTTTCGGTGGTCAAGATGAGGTCAGTTTGTTCCCCAACTCAGTGAAAGAGAATACAATATTCACCCTTGACAAATGTCCAGACATTACTTAAGATGAAAGGGTATCTACAAAGTTGAAGTTTAGGATTTTAGTCTGGGAGAGTTTCTGGAGAGTAAAGGAAGGACACAATCTAGACCTGCTATGTGACGTATGTACACGAGTATGTGTTTTCAGCGGGGAAGTAGTGAGGTGTACAGGGAGAAGTAGTGAGGTGTACAGGGGGAAGTAGTGAGATGTACAGGGAGAAGTAGTGAGATGTACAGGGGGGGAAGTAGTGAGGTGTACAGGGAGAAGTAGTGAGGTGTACAGGGGGGAGTAGTGAGGTGTACAGAGAGAAGTAGTGAGGTGTACAGGGGGAAGTAGTGAGGTGTACAGGGAGAAGTAGTGAGGTGTACAGGGAGATGTAGTGAGGTGTACAGGGAGAAGTAGTGAGGTGTACAGGGAGAAGTAGTGAGATGTACAGGGGGAAGTAGTGAGGTGTACAGGGAGAAGTAGTGAGGTGTACAAGGGGAAGTAGTGAGGTGTACAGGAAGAAGTAGTGAGGTGTACAGGGGGAAGTAGTGAGATGTACAGGGGGAAGTAGTGAGGTGTACAGGGAGAAGTAGTGAGGTGTACAGGGGGAAGTAGTGAGATGTACAGGGGGAAGTAGTGAGATGTACAGGGAGAAGTAGTGAGGTGTACAGGGAGAAGTAGTGATGTGTACAGGGGGAAGTAGTGAGGTGTACAGGGGGAAGTAGTGAGGTGTACAGGGAGAAGTAGTGAGGTGTACAGGGAGAAATAGTGAGGTGTACAGGGGGAAGTAGTGAGATGTACAGGGAGAAGTAGTGAGATGTACAGAGGGAAGTAGTGAGATGTACAGGGAGAAGTAGTGAGATGTACAGAGGGAAGTAGTGAGAAGTACAGGGAAAGTAGTGAGATGTACAGGGGGAATTAGTGAGATGTACAGGGAGAATTAGTGAGATGTACAGGGAGAATTAGTGAGGTGTACAGGGGGAAGTAGTGAGGTGTACAGGGGGAAGTAGTGAGATGTACAGGGAGAAGTAGTGAGATGTACAGGGGAAGTAGTGAGGTGTACAGGGAGAAGTAGTGAGGTGTACAGGGGGAAGTAGTGAGGTGTACAGGGGGAAGTAGTGAGATGTACAGGGAGAAGTAGTGAGATGTACAGGGGGAAGTAGTGAGATGTACAGAGGGAAGTAGTGAGATGTACAGGGGGAAGTAGTGAGGTGTACAGGGAGAAGTAGTGAGGTGTACAGGGGGAAGTAGTGAGATGTACAGGGGGAAGTAGTGAGATGTACAGGGGGAAGTAGTGAGATGTACAGGGGGAAGTAGTGAGGTGTACAGGGAGAAGTAGTGAGGTGTACAGGGAGAAGTAGTGAGGTGTACAGGGGGAAGTAGTGAGATGTACAGGGGGAAGTAGTGAGATGTACAGGGGGAAGTAGTGAGGTGTACAGGGGGGAGTAGTGAGGTGTACAGAGAGAAGTAGTGAGGTGTACAGGGGGAAGTAGTGAGGTGTACAGGGAGAAGTAGTGAGGTGTACAGGGAGATGTAGTGAGGTGTACAGGGAGAAGTAGTGAGGTGTACAGGGAGAAGTAGTGAGATGTACAGGGGGAAGTAGTGAGGTGTACAGGGAGAAGTAGTGAGGTGTACAAGGGGAAGTAGTGAGGTGTACAGGAAGAAGTAGTGAGGTGTACAGGGGGAAGTAGTGAGATGTACAGGGGGAAGTAGTGAGGTGTACAGGGGGAAGTAGTGAGATGTACAGGGGGAAGTAGTGAGATGTACAGGGAGAAGTAGTGAGATGTACAGGGGGAAGTAATGAGGTGTACAGGGAGAAGTAGTGATGTGTACAGGAGGAAGTAGTGAGGTGTACAGGGGGAAGTAGTGAGGTGTACAGGGGGAAGTAGTGAGGTGTACAGGGAGAAGTAGTGAGGTGTACAGGGGGAAGTAGTGAGCTGTACAGGGGGAAGTAGTGAGGTGTACAGGGGGAAGTAGTGAGATGTACAGGGGGAAGTAATGAGGTGTACAGGGGGAAGAAGTGAGGTGTACAGGGGGAAGTAGTGAGGTGTACAGGGGGAAGTATTGAGGTTTACAAGGGGAAGTAATGAGGTGTACAGGGGGAAGTAGTGAGGTGTACAGGGAGAAGTAGTGAGGTGTACAGGGGAAGTAGTGTGGTGTACAGGGGGAAGTAGTGAGGTGTACAGGGAGAAGTAGTGAGGTGTACAGGGGGAAGTAGTGAGATGTACAGGGGGAAGTAGTGAGATGTACAGGGGGAAGTAGTGAGGTGTACAGGGAGAAGTAGTGAGGTGTACAGGGAGAAGTAGTGAGGTGTACAGGGGGAAGTAGTGAGATGTACAGGGGGAAGTAGTGAGGTGTACAGGGGGAAGTAGTGAGATGTACAGGGGGAAGTAGTGAGATGTACAGGGGAAGTAGTGAGGTGTACAGGGAGAAGTAGTGAGATGTACAGGGAGAAGTAGTGAGATGTACAGGGGGAAGTAGTGAGGTGTACAGGGAGAAGTAGTGAGATGTACAGGGAGAAGTAGTGAGGTGTACAGGGAGAAGTAGTGAGGTGTACAGGGAGAAGTAGTGAGGTGTACAGGGAGAAGTAGTGAGGTGTACAGGGAGAAGTAGTGAGATGTACAGGGAGAAGTAGTGAGGTGTACAGGGAGAAGTAGTGAGGTGTACAGGGAGAAGTAGTGAGGTGTACAGGGAGAAGTAGTGAGATGTACAGGGGGAAGTAGTGAGATGTACAGGGGGAAGTAGTGAGGTGTACAGGGGGAAGTAGTGAGGTGTACAGGGGGAAGTAGTGAGGTGTACAGGGGGAAGTAGTGAGGTGTACAGGGGGAAGTAGTGAGGTGTACAGGGAGACGTAGTGAGATGTACAGGGGGAAGTAGTGAGATGTACAGGGGGAAGTAGTGAGGTGTACAGGGAGAAGTAGTGAGGTGTACAGGGAGAAGTAGTGAGATGTACAGGGGGAAGTAGTGAGATGTACAGGGGGAAGTAGTGAGGTGTACAGGGGGAAGTAGTGAGGTGTACAGGGAGAAGTAGTGAGGTGTACAGGGAGAAGTAGTGAGATGTACAGGGGGAAGTAGTGAGATGTACAGGGGGAAGTAGTGAGGTGTACAGGGAGAAGTAGTGAGGTGTACAGGGAGAAGTAGTGAGGTGTACAGGGAGAAGTAGTGAGGTGTACAGGGGGAAGTAGTGAGGTGTAGTACAGTTTCACTTTGGTAAATATTCACAGATGGACAAAGAGAGTCAAAATCGATGTTAACGTTATCATTGGCCCTTCCATACTTCAGCACAGAACACACATGAAAATGTTAATGTGTAACAAGGTTGTTAATGTGAAACAAGGTAGGCTTATTTAATGTGTAACAAGGTTGTTAATGTGAAACGGTGTTGTGGGTGAGCAGTAAGGCGATGTGTCACGTTTTTAAGAAACATTCTTTTTTACAATACATCAAGTCACAATATCATTGAGGGCTCAAAAACGGCTCTAACGATTTTTCTAGAGATTTAACTGCTGATGCATATCACTGAGAAACGAATGACTAGCTCGTATGCCACGCGGAGAAAACTCTAGTTTTACCAGTATACTTTTTCAAAGTAAAAAAAAAATAGATTAAATTTGGTTATTAACTGGAATAAAAAAAAAAGAAACAAAGCTTAATCAGCGTAGTGTACCTTCTTCTTCTTCATCGTTCTCATTGTTATGTTGGAGTATTCATATGACTAGACCAATACATGAGATGAACTGCGCAGTGGTTTCCAAATCAGGAAGCTCTCCATATAGTTTTCTTTCTATTGGGGTGATTTGGGGCCAATGTCTTATACGGGCCTCTTGGTAGAGAGAGCAGTTTTGGAGGACGTGGTCGGCATTCTCTGGTGATACTCCACATGGGCAGATTTCACTGGTTCCAATTTTGAGCTTCCGGTACATGTGTTGTCGCATTCCGTTGTGTCTGATCCTGAGTCGAAAGATTAGACGTTGGTCTTGTCGGGATAGCTTATAGTAAGCGTCATCTTTCTTGTGATTTGGATGAGAGCTCGTCCATTTCTCATTTATTTTGTTTACAATTAATTTCTTCTTTTCTTCTGGATAGAGTGCAGAGTTTATTTGAGAGTTAGTTCTCCCACTCTTGGCGAGTGTGTCAGCCTTCTCATTTCCTTCTAGTTGTATATGGGCTGGTATACATTGAATAACAGTTTTTTTGCTGTTGTTGTTGAGCTTTGTAAGTGCTGTTCTGAGGTTTTTAATATAAGAGGAATCAGAGTTTTGCAGGCTTTGGAGGGTTGTTTTTGCATCGGTTAGCAAGACAATCTGACTGTGTGGGGAACTTGGATGATTTGCTAGCATGGTAGCAGCTAGTGCTAGTGCTTCCCTTTCTGCTCTGTGACTGTCAGAGAGCTCTCCAGTTGAAATGGATTTTTCTAGTTTTCCTCCATCTGGCCATTCGATAAGTATTCCAGCTCCTCCATTTGTGGTGGCTTTATGGGATGAGCCATCCGTGTAAACTCTGATCCACTGATTGCTAGTTAATTGGTATGTAGAAAACAGTTCACTATTTCCTTGAGCTCTATTGGTATGTAATCAGATTTTCTTTTTATGTTTTCAATATGGTCCCTTATAGTAGGAAGAGAGCTTTCGTCCCAGGGTGGAGATTCATTATAGTGTATCGAGGATTCCAGAGTAATTTTTTCAAGTTGGTGTTTCCTTTTTATGTTTAGAGATTCCTGTATGAAATTGGTCCTTTTGAGACGGTTTTTTGTGCCAGTTTTGTGGATTTTTGTTCTGAGTGGGTGCCTTTCCAAGGTTTCCAATTTAGTGAATTGGGAAAGGATTTTTATTTCTCTTCTTTCATCCAGAGAGATCAGGGCAGCGGTTTCCTCCATAGCTCTTATGGGTGTTGTTTTGATTGCTCCTGTCATTATCCAATAGTTTGAACCTTGTCTATTTTTCTTAGGTTGGTTTAGGCTGCTGAGCCCCATGCTGAGGCACCATATTCTAGTACAGGTCTTACATAACTGGTATAGGTCTTTTTCAGGATGTTGTGATTAGCTCCCCAATCTGTGCCAGCTAATTTTTTCAAGAGGGATAGTCTCTGGATGCCTTTACTCTGTGTTTTATCTATTTGGCTTTTCCAGGTTAGTCTCAGGTCATAGGTGACTCCAAGATATGTAGGGCTGTCAATTTTTTCTAAAGCTTCCTTATCTAATGTTAATTTTATTGTTTGTTGTTTTGTTGACAGTGAGAATATGGTAAATGTTGTCTTTTTTGTGTTGATGGACATGCCCCAGTCTTTGGACCAATTATTGAGTATATCGAAAGCATCCTGTAATCGAAATTTCGATGTTCCTACATATTCTTCTGTGCTAATTAAGGCAAGGTCATCTGCATACATGCTGCTTATAACTTTTCTTAGTAGGTTTTGATTGAGATTGTTTATGAATATTAGGAACAGTGTTGGGGATAGGACTCCTCCTTGGGGGACGCCATTTTTTATACCCACTGTGTGGCTTCTTTGTCCTTGCATGCAAACTAAGGCTTTTCTATTATTTAGATATTCCTTTATCCAGTTGTACATTCTGTGGGATATGTGATGCTGGATTAGCTTGAGCAAGAGACCTTGTTCCCAGACTTTGTCAAATACTTTTTTTAAAGTCAACCCACACAATTGTTGTTGGTTTCTTTTCTTGAAAGCCGTCTTCTATTTCTTGTGTGATGAAGGCGATTTGATCTTCTGTTGATCTGCCTTTTCTAAAGCCAGCCTGGGCTTCAGTGAGTAGGTTATTTGACTCAAGGATCCATGTCAGCCTTCTATTTATCACTCTTTCCATCAGTTTGCAAGTACAGCTAGTGAGGCTGATGGGACGGTAGCTATCCAGTTTATTTCTTGGCTTGCCGTGCTTTAGTATAGGGATCATAATGGCTTTTTTCCAGATGTTTGGAATTCTGCCAGATTTTCAGCTAGCATTGAATATTTGTAGCAGTTTTCTTTTGGCTTGAGGACCCAAGTGAAGAAGCATGTCATTTGATATTTTGTCTGGGCCCGGGGCTTGTTTTGGTTTGAGGGCTTTTAGGGATTCATCTAGTTCCTTCATTTTAAGATTAGTGGTCATTCCCAAGGAGTAAGCTGGATTGTTTTCTTTAATTTTATCTTGTATTTCTGAGTTTACATCTTTATTTCTACTTTCATTGATTTGTATTTGTCCTACGCTTTGGAAAAACTTAATGAATTCATTTGCTGCTTCTTGGCCTTTCAGGGGTTTGTTGTCCTTTTCTATTACTATAGGAGTTGTTCTGTTTTCTTCCTGGTTGAGACATTTGGCTATACGCCAGAGTTTGTGGCCGTCTCTATCTACGTTTAGTTGTTCTGTTTTTTCATGCCAACTTTTCCTCATGGCGAAAAGGTAATTTTTCCTGAAAACTGCGTTAGCTGCTTTTAGATTTATGTTATTTTCTATACAAGGGTTATTTTCTACTGTGTTTCTGGCTTCAATAGTGGCATTGTGGAGTTGTTGAAGGTGATCAGACCAGTTGGGGATATAATCTTTTCTTGCTTCTCTGGGAATTGATTCCATAGCTGCTAGGAGGATTGCTTTGGAGAAAGCTGAGAATGACTTATTAACCTGATTTGATTTGCAGTTTATTGAAGTTGGGTATAGGTCTGTGAGCTTTGAGAATAGGTGCCAGTTGGCTATTTTGTAGTACCATCTGGGGATGGTGGAGTTTTCTGATATTTTGAAGGAGGTATCGATACTGATCAATATGGGTCTATGGTCACTGGTGGCTAGCTGGTTTGCAGCTTCTCTGGTGCACTTTTTGGATAAGTTGCCAGTTGCAAAGGCTAGATCTGGAGTGGTTGATGTTAGCCAGGCTCTTGAGAAAAAGGTTGGTTTGTCCTCAGGTTTATTAAGCAAGATAAGTCTGTTCTCTGCTTGCCATTCTTCAATTTCTTCTCCCCTGGCATTTAGGTCTGGGTATCCCCAGCTCTGAGAGTGACTATTCATATCTCCTAAGATTAGACAGTCTTCTTGGTCAGGTATTTGTATGTGGTCAATCTCTATTTCCTTGTCTGGTGGGAAGTAGCAGTTAAATAGATTAATATTTCCATCTGGGAGAATTAGCTTAGTTCCCATTATTTCTGATTCTGAGGAGTTGGGCATAGTTATGTCTGTGGTAGGGATGTCATTTTTAATGAGGGTTAGGATTCCTCCTTTGGGTCTGATTTCTCTATCTTGTCTGATGCAGGTGTAGCCTCTAATGGAGAAACGAAGATTACTGTTCAAATGAGTTTCTTGGATGCAAGCTACATCAATTTCTTTCTCATGCAGAAATATTTTTAGAGCTTCTTTTTTCTTTTGGATGCCCTCTGCGTTCCATTGTAAGATTTTTAGACTTTTGGTCTCGGAGTGTTGGCCAGTAGTATTTGCTTTCTTGACCCTGCTCCTGGCTCCACAGGCAGAGACAGAAGAACCACCAGCTCGCTTGTGTGGGCTCCTTCGAGGCGGAGAACCCGGCCCCTTACCTGCGCGGCGGGATTCCACAGGCAGGACGCCACATCTATTAGAATGGTTACTGAACTCCAACATAGATGAGGTTGCGTGTCAATGTGTTATGCGCCAGGAGGCCCATTGACTCCGACTTCAGCCTGCTTTTCTTTCTGGGTGTGCTCCCATATCCTTTGATCATCCAAGATCATCTGCAAGGCAGCAGGTGTTTATTTTCGGAGTTTTCTCTCCTAGATGAACTGCTATCCCTAGCTAACGAGTTTCATCTACCCGGATTTAGAGTTAGAGCGCCCTATACTCTCTTTTTGCAATCATTTCCCTGGATTTCTGAGATATTTTTAGTAAATATTCTAACCACTGGAATACTTCACCTCATCCTCCATGACTGCAAACCAGTTGGTCCGCGGCTGTTTATTTGCTATTCACAGCTAACCCTTATATCTAAGGGTCTTTCCCCTATCCGCCACCCGGGGACGCGCTTGGTAGAAGGTGGTAGCTCCCCCAAAAGCGTAGCGTACCGATAATTAAATTTAAGGTTGCTTAAAATTTATTGATAGATTATCTAAGCTTTGATTTTATTCTACGTATGCCAGTGACTTTTGTGACTATGTTGCAGTTTTGAAGTAGTTACATATGTAGCCTATATATAACAATGTAATACTTTTATATGGTGATACGTATTCTCAAGGAATATTTAAATACAAAATAAATGATATTGAAAAGTATTTCTTTCTTCTTGCTTATAAAATCTGTCTGTTTTCAATGTAGATTACATTGTACTAGTGAACAATCTCATTTCTAGTTTTACATTGTTATTGACATAATGTATCAGCATTTGAAAAATGAAATGAAGGGGGAAGAGAGTTACCTCCCTCCTTTCACATTAACGTTTTCATAACAAATACTTCTGTAGGTCATTTGTTTTTCCTTGGGAAGTTCAAAGTCGTTTATTTTTAGATTTATTTACCTGCCCCCCCCCCCGCCCAAAAAGTTGTTTGAAAGAGAAAAGTTAAAATGAAAGCAAAAAGTAATTTCACCCCCACCGCCATCTCTTGCCGGCCAGCAGGAAGTTTCCCCCAGGACGAAGGGCGGTGGGTGTATTCATCTTCATGTCTAGAGGTGCATCTGAAACTTAGAAACAAAGATTAAAACAAAGAATAGAACAAAGAATAAGGGTCCCCCATTTCTGACGTCCGAACGAAAAAAAAGTTGTTTCAAAAGCTGTTTTCATTAAGACAAGGATGGAGGTAAACCTGTTGTCGGTACACATTACTTTCAGTTGAGATCTGATCGTCTGCTGACACGGGAAATGTTAAAATCAAACATATTTTGAAGAATCAAAAGTAAAATATTGATTGTAACGTTAAGAAGACATTTTCATTGAGCCATTGACATCCTAAGTAGATCACACACACACAAACACACATACACACGCACCAATCATCAGAGCCAGTCCAATAAAGAAAGACAGTTTTAAAAGTAGAAGCTACCATCTTAATAAACATGTCGTCTGCTATTAGGCTCTGCCTCCTCACTTCATCTGTATCCATCTAGCATAGGCTCACTCAGAACTGGGTGGTGGTAACTTGTACTTCTGTGTGCCATGGATGGCATTAAAAAGTTTTTTTTAATTGCTAAATCCTGAGATGTTTGTGTGCGTGTTTTTGTTACACACCAACACACGTGTGTGTGTATTTAAATTGATGTCATGCTAACCGTTGCGTAGCTAGTGATTTGGGGGCCCGGGATGCTTGACATTTTTAGTGGCCCCTTCATTTTGAGACATCTTGACATGAGATAAGGAGTAAATATATTGTCGAAATTTAAAACTGGTATAGTATATAAGTAAAATTTAAAAAAAAATAATTAAGACTCTGAATAATATCTTTGTTTATTTTGGAGATAATGTACAAGTGACAAATCTCAATTTAAATCGCCTTACATCGTCCTTTCTGTACAGCTAAGGTCATCTATAGCATCATCTATAACATCATCTATATCATCATCTATAGCATCATCTATAACATCATCTATAACATCATCTATAACATCATCTATATCATCATCTATAGCATCATCTATAACATCATCTATAACATCATCTATAGCATCATCTATAACATCATCTATAGCATCATCTATAACATCATCTATAGCATCATCTATAGCATCATCTATAACATCATCTATAACATCATCTATAGCATCATCTATAGCATCATCTATAACATCATCTATAACATCATCTATAGCATCATCTATAGCATCATCTATAACATCATCTATAGCATCATCTATAACATCATCTATAACATCATCTATAGCATCATCTATAACATCATCTATAGCATCATCTATAGCATCATCTATAACATCATCTATAGCATCATCTATAACATCATCTATAGCATCATCTATAACATCATCTATAGCATCATCTATAACATCATCTATAACATCATCTATAACATCATCTATAACATCATCTATAGCATCATCTATAACATCATCTATAGCATCATCTATAACATCATCTAGATATGTTGTCTAGTAGTTTTAACTCCACATGAATAGTAATATTTCATGGCATTAGTGTAATATTTAATATTCAATGTAAAAAAATAATAGGACATTCATTTGGGGGACCCCTAAAATGGGTCCCCGGGAACTTTCGAATTTGTACCCCTCCTCCCAACCTAGCAACGCCACTGCATGCTAAAATAGAGAGTCTAGAGTCTAGTGTCTCATCAGGACAACTTCGTGTTCCATACGACCACTGATCTTTTCAAATTGTAGCAACTCTTTGGTTGAGAGAAAAGAAAATATTGCCATGACTGCTGGCAGCCACAATGCTAAACGTTTGACAAAGTTGGACTTCACACAGTCAAGGAAACATCCCACTACATGCTCTACATTGAATTAATAATGCTCACACGACTTCTTAGTGCTCACATGACTTCTTAATGCTCACATGACATCTTAATGCTCACATGACTTCTTAATGCTCACATGACTTCTTAGTGCTTAGATGACTTCTTAGTGCTCACATGACTTCTTAATGCTCACATGACTTCTTAATGCTCACACGACTTCTTAATGCTCACATGACTTCTTAGTGCTTAGATGACTTCTTAGTGCTCACATGACTTCTTAATGCTCACATGACTTCTTAGTGCTTAGAGGACTTCTTAGTGCTCACATGACTTCTTAATGCTCACATGACTTCTTAATGCTCACACGACTTCTTAATGCTCACACGACTTCTTAGTGATCACATGACTTCTTAGTGCTCACATGACTTCTAAGTGATCACATGACTTCTTAGTGATCACATGACTTCTTAGTGTTCACATGACTCCTTAATGCTCACAAGACTTTTTAGTGATCACATGACTTCTTAATGCTCACATGACTTCTTAGTGATCACTTGACTTCTTAATGCTCACATGACTTCTTAGTGATCACATGACTTCTTAGTGGTCACATGACTTCTTAATGCTCACATGACTTCTTAGTGATCACATGAATTCTTAGTGCTCACATGACTTCTTAATGCTCACATGACATCTTAGTGATCACATGACTTCTTAATGCTCACATGACTTCTTAGTGATCACATGACTTCTTAATGCTCACATGACTTCTTAGTGATCACATGACTTCTTAATGCTCACATGACTTCTTAATGCTCACATGACTTCTTAGTGATCACATGACTTCTTAATGCTCACATGACTTCTTAGTGATCACATGACTTCTTAATGCTCACACGACTTCTTAGTGATCACATGACTTCTTAGTGATCACATGACTTCTTAATGCTCACATGACTTCTTAGTGATCACATGACTTCTTAGTGGTCACATGACTTCTTAATGCTCACATGACTTCTTAGTGATCACATGACTTCTTAATGCTCACACGACTTCTTAGTGATCACATGACTTCTTAATGCTCACATGACTTCTTAGTGATCACATGACTTCTTAATGCTCACATGACTTCTTAATGCTCACATGACTTCTTAATGCTCACATGACTTCTTAGTGATCACATGACTTCTTAGTGGTCACATGACTTCTTAATGCTCACATGACTTCTTAGTGATCACATGACTTCTTAATGCTCACATGACTTCTTAATGCTCACATGACTTCTTAGTGATCACATGACTTCTTAATGCTCACATGACTTCTTAGTGATCACATGACTTCTTAATGCTCACATGACTTCTTAATGCTCACATGACTTCTTAATGCTCACATGACTTCTTAGTGATCACATGACTTCTTAGTGGTCACATGACTTCTTAATGCTCACATGACTTCTTAGTGATCACATGACTTCTTAATGCTCACATGACTTCTTAATGCTCACATGACTTCTTAGTGATCACATGACTTCTTAATGCTCACATGACTTCTTAGTGATCACATGACTTCTTAGTGGTCACATGACTTCTTAATGCTCACATGACTTCTTAGTGATCACATGACTTCTTAATGCTCACACGACTTCTTAGTGATCACATGACTTCTTAATGCTCACATGACTTCTTAGTGATCACATGACTTCTTAATGCTCACATGACTTCTTAATGCTCACATGACTTCTTAGTGATCACATGACTTCTTAATGCTCACATGACTTCTTAGTGATCACATGACTTCTTAGTGGTCACATGACTTCTTAATGCTCACATGACTTCTTAGTGATCACATGACTTCTTAGTGATCACATGACTTCTTAATGCTCACACGACTTCTTAATGCTCACACGACTTCTTAATTCTCACACGACTTCTTAATGCTCACACGACTTCTTAGTGTTCACATAACTTCTTAGTGATCACATGACTTCTTAGTGATCACATGACTTCTTAATGCTCACACGACTTCTTAGTGTTCACATAACTTCTTAGTGATCACATGACTTCTTAGTGGTCACATGACTTCTTAATGCTCACACGACTTCTTAGTGTTCACATAACTTCTTAGTGATCACATAACTTCTTAGTGATCACATGACTTCTTAATGCTCACACGACTTCTTAGTGTTCACATAACTTCTTAGTGATCACATGACTTCTTAGTGGTCACATGACTTCTTAATGCTCACATGACTTCTTAGTGATCACATGACTTCTTAATGCTCACACGACTTCTTAATGCTCACATGACTTCTTAGTGATCACATGACTTCTTAATGCTCACATAACTTCTTAGTGATCACATGACTTCTTAGTGATCACATAACTTCTTAGTGCTTAGATGACTTCTTAGTGATCACATGACTTCTTAGTGATCACATGACTTCTTAGTGCTTAGATGACTTCTTAGTGATCACATGACTTCTTAGTGCTTAGATGACTTCTTAGTGATCACATGACTTCTTAGTGATCACATGACTTCTTAGTGCTTAGATGACTTCTTAGTGATCACATGACTTCTTAGTGATCACATGACTTCTTAGTGCTTAGATGACTTCTTAGTGATCACATGACTTCTTAGTGCTTAGATGACTTCTTAGTGATCACATGACTTCTTAGTGATCACATGACTTCTTAGTGCTTAGATGACTTCTTAGTGAGCACATGACTTCTTAGTGCTTAGATGATTTCTTAGTGAGCACATGACTTTTTAGTGCTTAGATGACTTCTTATTGAGCACATGACTTCTTAGTGCTTACATGACTTGTTGGTGCTTGGATGACTTTTTAGTGATCACGTGATTTTAGCGATGCGTTTTCTAAACTCCCAGCAGCCACATAAATGTAGATCCTATTTACCGAGGTGCATTTTATGTTGAATCCTTATTGAGAACGCCATCTATGCCCTGTCTTAGCCTCTGGGAATGATGTTAGGTCGTCATGGCGACTAATGAACGCACGTGCGTAACTTTGATGTAAGGAAGGGGAGATAATGATTGCTTGTTGTTTATATGTTTACGTCATCTCTCCAGTTCAGAACATTTTCTTCCCGTTTTATGTCCACAAAGTGTAAATATTGGACTGTGACGTCTGTACTGGGTCTCTTTCTTTTCTCCAGCAGACGTGAGATGTTAAAAACGGACGATATTTCTATAGTCTGTTTCTGTATGTGTCACTTTTAACAGGGCACATTTTTAGCTTCTTGAAAGTGTTGGTAGTGGAGATTGTCATATATGGCGGGAAACTTGTTGGCGTATCCGATGTACAAAATAAATCTACTTATTTCAGACAGAAACTAATTTCCCGCCACATTTCTTGTCTCAATGAACAGACCAACAGGTTCACTTGGCGTTCATGGTATCAAACACTGATAGTGTAGTGCAGACCAACAGGTTCACTTAGCGTTCATGGTATCAAACACTGATAGTGTAGTAGAAAACAACAACAAACAAACGAAACAACAACAACTCAATAGCAATATTGTACAAGACACTGGCCACAAGACACCCCAACAGAAAGAAAACGATATGGAGAGCTCCCTGATTTGGAAACCACTGCGCAGTTTATCTCATATATTGGTCTAGTTATCTAAACACTCCAACAGTTTATCTCATATATTGGTCTAGTTATCTAAACACTCCAACAGTTTATCTCATATATTGGTCTAGTTATCTAAACACTCCAACAGTTTATCTCATATATTGGTCTAGTTATCTAAACACTCCAACAGTTTATCTCATATATTGGTCTAGTTATCTAAACACTCCAACAGTTTATCTCATATATTGGTCTAGTTATCTAAACACTCCAACAGTTTATCTCATATATTGGTCTAGTTATCTAAACACTCCAACAGTTTAGCTCATATATCGGTCTAGTTATCTAAACACTCCAACAGTTTATCTCATATATTGGTCTAGTTATCTAAACACTCCAACAGTTTAGCTCATATATCGGTCTAGTTATCTAAACACTCCAACAGTTTATCTCATATATTGGTCTAGTTATCTAAACACTCCAACAGTTTATCTCATATATTGGTCTAGTTATCTAAACACTCCAACAGTTTATCTCATATATTGGTCTAGTTATCTAAACACTCCAACAGTTTAGCTCATATATTGGTCTAGTTATCTAAACACTCCAACAGTTTATCTCCTATATTGGTCTAGTTATCTAAACACTCCAACAGTTTATCTCATATATTGGTCTAGTTATCTAAACACTCCAACAGTTTATCTCCTATATTGGTCTAGTTATCTAAACACTCCAACAGTTTATCTCCTATATTGGTCTAGTTATCTAAACACTCCAACAGTTTATCTCCTATATTGGTCTAGTTATCTAAACACTCCAACAGTTTATCTCCTATATTGGTCTAGTTATCTAAACACTCCAACATAACAAAACATGAGAACAAGGAGGAAGAAGAAGAAGCTATAGTGTACAAAGTCTATTTCTAGTTTTAAAATACATGTGTACATGTTCCACCAATGCATTCCCCAGGGTAGGCCTATCAGTGATCCGATGACGTCGTGAGACTGAGGTATCAAACTTGGAAGTATCAAGTGGGACTGGAGCAGGAAATGTCAAAGTAAATATTTGAATAGCCCGCTGTTCTAGTCTACAAACGCCAATGTCAAAGTAAATATTTGAATAGCCCGCTGTTCTAGTCTACAAACGTATCTGAAAGACGCCCAGAAGTATGGTGCATCTTTTAGAGCAGCAATGGTTTGTATCCCTTGTCATGGAGGGAACATGTCAATCAGCTGGACCAGAGAGTTGTCTCTCTTTCTTGAGCGCGCAGCTCACGTCTGTCAACTTGAAGAGAACGTCATCGTTCGGATGTGATGACTGACATAGAACAATGTCCAACACAGGAACATTCACTTGTATAAAGAACACATGAACATTCACTTGTATAAAGAACACATGAACATTCACTTGTATATAGAACACATGAACATTCACTTGTATAAAGAACACATGAACATTCACTTGTATAAAGAACACATGAACATTCACTTGTATAAAGAACACATGAACATTCACTTGTATAAAGAACACATGAACATTCACTTGTATAAAGAACACATGAACATTCACTTGTATATAGAACACATGAACATTCACTTGTATATAGAACACATGAACATTCACTTGTATAAAGAACACATGAACATTCAGTTGTATAAAGAACACATGAACATTCACTTGTATAAAGAACACATGAACATTCACTTGTATAAAGAACACATGAACATTCACTTGTATATAGAACACATGAACATTCACTTGTATATAGAACACATGAACATTCACTTGTATAAAGAACACATGAACATTCACTTGTATAAAAAACACATGAACATTCACTTGTATAAAGAACACATGAATATTCACTTGTATAAAGAACACATGAACATTCACTTGTATAAAGAACACATGAACATTCACTTGTATAAAGAACACATGAACATTCACTTGTATAAAGAACCCATGAACATTCACTTGTATAAAGAACACATGAACATTCACTTGTATAACAACTTGTTCATGTTACTTCATACTCAATGAATTCACAGGTTTTTTTTTCTTTTTTTTTCTCTAAAAGTCGACTAGTCCCTCAACTTACAAACCAAAAAAAATGTTCTGCCATTTGTACAAAGCTTATATCAACTCACTCTGTCTGTCTGTCTGTCTGGCTGAAGGTTTGTTCACGTTATTTCTCCGACACCCAATAAGCTGAAATTTTGCACAATTATTTCTATTACCTGACAAAACAAGAATCAATATAAAAAACAAACAAACAACAAACCAATATTTTTTGTTTATTTATTTATTTGTACTCTCGGGTATAAAGTTTACAAGTGAAAAATCCTGAAGATTGTAATCAAAACAGGGAATGCTTATTCCTTATTTTATTGACTAGAAACAATTCATGCAAGTCCTCGTTCAAGTGCCGGTACAGACAAGAGTTCAACTGATCTAGTGGAAACAAAAGGAAGTGACGTCAAGACAAGTTCAAAGTAAACGATCTTGCCCTATCTAGTGAAGAAAACAACAAGTAAACAATGACAAAGTCACCTCTAAAACAAGGAGGGAGGGGACAGCGTGTGGTTGCTGGTGGTTGTCCAGCCCTAGTACTAAAGGGTCTGTACTTCCATGAATTTAAATTTTCTAATTAGAAAAAATAAATGTGATTTATAAGATAATTTCCTGTGTAATTAAACAAAATATTGAACAAGTGAGATACGATCATAGAGAATATAAGATAATCTTATAATTAATCTAATGCAGGCGTATTGATTGCTGATGCCAGAGTAACGTGGTCCATTCTACCTAGTAGGCACTGCGAGACAAGTCTCTCCACAGGTAATCAATGTGCCTTGCAATATGTCAACAATAACTAGACACAAGGGAGACAATTTGAAGAGAGTTCTTCCACTCCAATATTTGCTGTGCCGATACGTTCACTGGACATCTAGCTCTGGGAACTGCGCAAACTTTGATGTCACGTGACTGAGACAGTGGTGAAGTAAATAGAGACACAGAGAGATTAGTGGTCCACGATTCTGCTTATCAAAATTATCAGAATTGTGTTTGTTATTTATGTGTTATACAGCGGCGTAGCTATGTACGCATGGATTCAGGTTCAAGAGTATAATAAGGGCTCCCTCCTATAAATTGAGTCTTACTATATAAGCATCAGTAAATATTCAAAAAGCCATTTAACGCAGGTACTCAAATAGTATACGGTCACTTCTTAGAAGTCCTCGGCATGAGGTAAATAATGAAATAATACTTTTATTTTAGAAAGTAACACTTCTCTCTCAAAGAGGATTACTTCTGACTTATTTGAGACTCACTAATGAAGATATCAATTCCAATGCTTGGTACTTTGGACTTAATGACCCTTATCTTGATGGTCCAGATATTCAACAACTATGTTTCAGCAGATCTCTCTCAAGACAAACCTGAGCCCTTGCAGTATACACTAAGTTATTGTGTGCTGACTGACTCCCGCAACAAAGAAACAAGTCACTAATATAGCAGCAGACGATGACAGACCTCCAAAAGCTTCCGACACCTGAGAACCTGGCCCACGTGACTCGAAGCTAAGAAAATAAGTGCGTCATAAGTTCAGAGCGCCGCGCGAGAACAAAACACACCAATACGATGTTGACGTCTCAGAATCTACGCTTGCAACAGTTCAGCGGGAAAATCCGATTCTATTTGTGTTACATGTTTGGACGGAAATCCCCAGAAAGGTCAACCAGTGAGGGAAAAGGAAATGGCCTTGTGTTCACGGATGGTCAAGATGGAGTGACACTAGCAACGAAGACATGATTTAACTTCTGATGGAGATACTTAAACACGGAACGACCTGGCTACTAGATTCTAGGACTTAGAACTTAAAAACTAACAAGAAACTGTTAAAGATAGAATTAGTTGATCTCTTTCTTCAGATTATTAAAAAAAGGTCTGTGAGAAATGTTGGGCGTTGCCGGGGTCCTGATGTTTTTCAATGTCTTCCACAGAGCTCTTTGTGTAAGTTCATATTTTGGGTTGTCCGGTCAAAGGGATCACAAGAATTGGAGGCAAACAAAACTCCTTTGGAACTATTAGGCTACTAAGAAATGTTGCTTTGTCTTTCTCAAAATTACTGGCCCTGAATCTGACCCAGTAAGTACAGCGTATACAGTCTGTGTAGTGAGTAGTTTAGTAGTAGTGACTATAAGTAAGCAAACAAGCATATCCCTTTCCAACATTTGAGATAAGTTTCACAAGGATTCTCTCCCATGCTACCTTTCTTCTTTTTCAATGACGCTTTCGTTTTACGTTTTGAAACAGTTTAAACAATAATAATAGTAATAATAATAATAACAAGACAAACATCAACAAAATACTCATCAACAGCAGCAGCAGCAACAACATCATCTTCATCTTCGACCACAACAACAGCAGCAGCAAAAAAAAAAAACCCAACATCAACACCACCAACAACCACAAAGTTATTTGCATGGAATGTTTTACATTTCCTAGTGCAACTTCTCCACTAAATATGTTGGACATTGAAACAAAACGTCTAGACGGGATACATCTCGTATTGTCTTCTAATACATCTATCATTGTATCCAATGGATTATTGAGTTCTTGGTCCTGATGTTCTTTTTTTTTGTTGTTATCTTTCTTGGTTTGATGGATTGCTGCATTTCTCGGTTACCTGGTTACTTCCCTCTTACCCATTGAGTCCACATCTTGGTTCTCTGGGAAGTAAACAGTCTCAAGTCTAGGCAACAAATGAAATAATTAATATTCAAGACGATGTCAATATTTTAATTCCATGGACCGTATCCAATTCTATGGCGTGCATCTTGCGGCCCTTCATTTCGTTTGGTGAACTCAGTAAGTTCATCCTGCCCCCTCCTCCCACCCACACACGCACAGACAGACTTATTATTCTTTGTGTTTGAACGTACCTTCAAAGGTTTGGACTAACTGGCGGGTGTTGATGTGTGGTAATGTGAGCTTTGCTCCAGGGCACGCGCGACTCACGCTTTAGATGTCAGAGGTGACGAGAGGGGCGTGTCAAGAAAAGAGAAACACTTCTGAGGTCATAATGAGTTAAACACAGGGGAGGGAAGGTCATCACTTGGACTGAAGCAAAGACTGGTTGTCTTAAGTCTGGTGTCTTTAGTCTTGTGTCTTAATTCTGTTGTTTTGAATCTCAAGTCTAGGGTCAAAGTGTGATGTTTCTAGTCTGGTGTCTTATGTCTGGGATCTCAAGTCTAGGGTCAAAGTGTGATGCTTATAGTCTGGTGTCTTATGTCTGGGATCTCAAGTCTAGGGTCAAAGTATGATGTTTTTAGCCTGGATCTTATGTCTGGGATCTCAAGTCTAGGGTCAAAGTATGATGTTTTTAGTCTGGATCTTATGTCTGGGATCTCAAGTCTAGGGTCAAAGTATGATGTTTTTAGTCTGGATCTTATGTCTGGGATCTCAAGTCTAGGGTCAAAGTATGATGTTTTTAGTCTGGATCTTATGTCTGGGATCTCAAGTCTAGGGTCAAAGTATGATGTTTTTAGTCTGGATCTTATGTCTGTGATCTCCCCCTCTCTCCCCCTCTCTCCCCCCCTCTCTCTCTCCTTCTCTTATTGTTTGTCAGTGCCCCCAAAGGTTCATTTTGTTTCTCGTGCAAGTGTCACTGACGTGTATATGTGTATGTTGTAAAAAGAAAAAAAAAGTTCCCCTTTCAGATCTTGCGGTCTAGAGGGCAAATGATGTCATTTGTTTCTTTGGACAACGGTTAACGAGCACAATGACCAATCGCCTTTACTTTCCCCAACTAAAGTCTGGTACCAATTAGAGCTGGGTGGGCTCAGGGGCGCCTGGAAAAACTCGAAGTTCAAAATCCCAGTATTCACCGAGATTCGAACCAAGGACCCCAAGGTTTGAAAGCCAAGCGCTTAACCACTCGGCCATCGCGCCCCCTATGTGTATGTTGTATATATTGACAACCTAGAGAAGATCGAACTTATCTTTGACCACGAAGGAGGAGGGGCTTATTTTTGGTCATGCTAGAACAGAATTAAAACGAATGTCCATCAAAAAACACAGGGACAACTGACCCTTTAAGTCACGTGACGGAATGACGTACAAGTCCAGGAATGCAGAGGGTGAAAAGTGATGTCAACAATAGCAGGGACACATAAACTGTAATAGCAACACAAAGTTAAATTGATTTGAAATACGTTTATTTTTATCTCATTGATATTTGAATATATTACATAATGTTATGGATTAATGTCTAATACATTTCGTAACATTTAATAATTCAATTACTCAATATTTGGCTTGAATTGGTTCAGTTTCTTTTTCAAGAAACAAAAGATAGAGAAAAATCAATCAAAAAGTAAATACATCAGTAAGTCAGTCTGTCTGCGTTTGTCTTTCTGTTAATCAATCAATCAATCAGTCAATCAACCAATCAGTCAGTCTACCTATCTATCTATCTATCTATCTATCTATCTATCTATCTATCTATCTATCTATCTATCCTACAAATCGATGTTAAAATCAATTCATGTTTTCATTGATCGGTTTAAGTTATTTGACTTCATTTGTCTCGCCCCTCCCTCAGGCTGGGATGTTCAGAGATTGAGTTACCTCCACATTACCTCCAAGTGGGTGCCCCTCCACCCTTCATGCGCCCCACGCCCCATCCATTATCAGTGACCATGACAAATGAGAAGAAACTCGTGATCCCCCAGGGGCGTGACAAGTGGAGAGGGCTGTACGGAAAGGAGGGTAATGCAGCGGGATGGACACTACACTATTAGCACATTGTGCACCCAGGCGCCGCTGCTGGGGAGCTGTGTGTGTGTGTGTGTGTGTGAGAGAGAGAGAGAGAGAGAAAGAGAGAGAGAAAGAGGAGTTCGTGTGTTAGTGGGCAAGAGAGAAATAATGTGTGACACGTGGAAAGAATGAAAAAAAGAGAGAGACAGAGAGAGACAGAGAGAGAGAGTGAATATTTGAGGATGTCTAGATTTGAGCTATTTGGTCTGACAGAAGCTTAACATTAAGTATGTCTCGAGGGCTGGCTAACTTTTTAAAAAGTCACGTGGGATTCCTAATGGTTTTAGTTACAAGAAAACACGTAGACAGTTTTAGTGACCTGAAAGCCAGAGGTCAGGTCAGATGTCCATTTGTTGAGTCAACTTGAAGTCACGTCTGCTGAAATCTGCTCACGACTGTACTCTCGATCTCTCTGTAATGCACTAAACGTGTCACGTGACTCAAGATGACGCTGTGCACTATTCAGATCTGCCAGACACTCTGATGCACCAATGACTTGACAGACACACCAGCAGCGCACCATTTCTCTTCTAGTTCAACTTTGAATTCTGACATCGACATCTAGTTCTGTCCAGTGTCTAGCAAACCTTGTCAATAAAGTATTCTATTGAAATCAAAGGGGAAAAGTAGTTCAATCTATTTATGTACAAGACAATCTGGTTCTACACTAAACATAAAAAAAAAAAAAAAAAAAACCTCATAAAAACTGTACATTTTCGGTTCCGCCTGTTTTTTTTTTTTTCAATCAAGGGAGGTAACAGACAAAATTACAGTTCGATCAACGATTATCTTCCTTTGTCTCGACTGTCTTGTAAGTTGCCGCCCGAGTCGAAATAAAAAAAAATGTTTCGCTTTTTCTGATGCACTTGTGCAGACGACGGAAATATTTTAAGAGAAGTGTGGGACAGGGTAGGGAGAGGAGAAACTTTCTGGAGGAGAAAACATGAAGGGGGGGGGGGAGGAGTAATTATTTCTCTCAGTTGTTTGAATTTGTAGCTTGAATCCAACATGTCCCCCGACATCATCTTATAAGATTGAAAGAAATAACAAAATACATTCTAGAAGATTGTTGAAAGTAGGGGGGGGGGGGTAGGGGGGGTGATTGTTAGGAATACAAATAAAATCTAAAGGAAGCACCTCTGGGACTTATATATGTTATATTATATAATGTATTATATACTTTTTATATTACTAACACTAAGAGTAGGATTACTTTATTGATCCTTATGAAAATTTAATGTAATTGCAAAGACTCTGTTCACATATAAAGACAACACAACACAGAGAGTTCATTGAGCAACTACATACAGATGTCTTCATCCTTTTCATGTCTCTTGATTTTATAGGATTTTATTAAAACAGTATAGGGCATATTTCAATGTTAGAGGTTCATGTTAAGCATAAGCGGATACAGGATTAGGTTCGACTGATGTATGGTACCCAGTTCAAACATGACTTGACCTTCATAAATATTTCTGGAATTAGTTCAACAGCACAGGACATTGAAAGTAGAAGACTGTTCAGGAGATATTCAAGTATTACAGTTTAGTTTTTAAAGAATTCATGAGACAGAGACACATTCCAGGATAGAGAGACAGAATCAGTTCTACTTCAGCCAGTGTCCAAAAGAGTTGTGGTTTTAACATTTTCCTAGTGACATAATGATGATAGAGAGACAGAGAAACACAATGATACAGAACAAGATAATAAGAGACAGACAGAGATGATAAGAGACAGACAGAGATGATAAGAGACAGACAGAGATGATAAGAGACAGACGATACAGAACACAGAAACACGAGCAGGGAGTAACCATGAATGAGTTTCCCAATAGTTGATAAAAAAACTTTTTGTGAAATGATTCAAGTAAGTACACAATAGAATGTATTTTTTACGAACAGAAAGTAGAGAGCGAAGACCTCGTCTTCTTCACTTATGTCCAGAGTCACGTGATAGGGGGTGAGAGAGTACATCACGTGATAGACTCGCGTGTTAAGTGAGCAAAGTTTGGAATAAACAAGCACTCACTGGGTCAAACACCTGGCCGGCCAAGTACCGCCTTAGAAAGGGGAGGAGCGTAGACTTTATGACACTGACTGACATTTAATGAACATTTCATAGGATTGTCTTTCTTGATTCATTTCTCTTTCTGGTCACAGCACAATGTTAAGAAAGAACTCAGCCACCACAAGGGGAGGGCATTCTAGTGACCACTACAAGGGGAGGGGATTCTAGTGACCACTACCAAACAACACGTTACACAAGCAGATTGCATGGTTCACTAAACAATGTGTTCGCATGGTTCACTAAACAATGTGTTCGCATGGTTCACTAAACAATGTGTTCGCATGGTTCACTAAACAATGTGTTCGCATGGTTCACTAAACAATGTGTTCGCATGGTTCACTAAACAATGTGTTCGCATGGTTCACTAAACAATGTGTTCGCATGGTTCACTAAACAATGTGTTCGCATGGTTCACTAAACAATGTGTTCGCATGGTTCACTAAACAATGTGTTCGCATGGTTCACTAAACAATGTGTTCGCATGGTTCACTAAACAATGTGTTCGCTGTAGTGAGAAGGAAAGAAATATCAGTTAAAGTCTACATGAAATGGCTTTCTATTAAACACTCAATTATTGTTAGATCCGAACGAATAACGGCCACTGATTCTCATTGAACATACCTGACATGATACTGACATCACTGGTTACTTATTGCTGTATTTTAATGAACAAATACCCAGACATCCTTAAAAGTCACCGGATTAGTTCAAAGAAAACACATTCAAATTAAAAGTAACAAAAACGATTCATGTAACTCATTTCTATCAAAAGTCAACCCTGCGTCTCACACTGGCATCACAAGAGAGGGACGGGAAGGAGGGGGGGTATAGCCCATGGTTATTGAAAAGACATTTATGAGTGCACTAAACTATGAACTAATTTTGGAAGTTATGACTCTAAGAGAAACAAATTAATGTACACACAAACATAAGTACACAAACATAAGTACACAAACATAAGAACACAAACATAAGTACACAAACATAAGTACACAAACATAATTCACAAACATAAGTACACAAACATAAGTACACAAACATAAGTACACAAACATAAGTACACACACATAACACAAACATAAGTGTACAAACATAAGTGTACAAACATAAGTACACAAACATAAGTACACAAACATAAGTGCACAAACATAAGTACACAAACATAAGTACACAAACATAACACAAACATAAGTGCACAAACATAAGTACACAAACATAAGTGCACAAACATAAGTGTACAAACATAAGTGCACAAACATAAGTACACAAACATAAGTACACAAACATAACACAAACATAAGTGTACAAACATAAATGTACAAACATAAGTACACAAACATAAGTACACAAACATAAGTGTACAAACATAAGTGCACAAACATAAGTACACAAACATAAGTACACAAACATAACACAAACATAAGTGTACAAACATAAGTGTACAAACATAAGCGTACAAACATAAGTACACAAACATAAGTACACAAACATAACACAAACATAAGTGTACAAACATAAGTGCACAAACATAAGTACACAAACATAAGTACACAAACATAACACAAACATAAGTGTACAAACATAAGTGTACAAACATAAGTACACAAACATAAGTGTACAAAAATAAGTATACCAAAAAAAAAATAGAAGTTTGAAATACTAGAGAAATAAAATACGAAACAAAAATAAAATTAAATAAACGATACATAGCTAGCAAGCTAGATAGATAGATGGATAGATAGATAGATAGACAGACAGACAGACAGACAGATAGATAGATAGATAGATAGATAGATAGATAGATAGATAGATAGATAGAAGATAGATAGATAGATAGATAGAAGATTGATAGATAGATAGATAGATAGATAGAAGATAGATAGATAGATAGATAGATAGATAGATAGATAGATAGAAGATAGATAGATAGATAGAAGATAGATAGACAGATAGACAGATAGATAGATAGATAGATAGACAGATAAACAGATAGATAGATAGATAGATAGATAGATAGAAGATAGATAGATAGATAGATAGATAGATAGATAGATAGACAGACAGAGAGATAGATAGATAGATAGATAGATAGATAGATAGATAGATAGATAGATAGAAGATAGATAGATAGATAGATAGATAGAAGATAGATAGATAGATAGATAGATAGATAGATAGATAGATAGATAGATAGATAGATAGACAGACAGACAGATAGATAGATAGATAGATAGATAGAAGATAGATAGATAGATAGAAGATAGATAGAAGATAGAAAGATAGATAGATAGAAGATAGATAGACAGATAGACAGATAGATAGATAGATAGATAGATAGATAGATAGATAGATAGACAGATAAACAGATAGATAGATAGATAGATAGATAGACAGATAGACAGATAGACATATAGATAGACAGATAGACAGATAGACAAACAGATAGACAGACAGATAGATAGATAGATAGATAGACAGATAGACAGACAGATAGATAGATAGATAGATAGAAGATAGATAGATAGATAGACAGATAGACAGATAGACAGACAGATAGATAGATAGACAGACAGATAGATAGATAGATAGATAGATAGATAGATAGATAGATAGACAGATAGACAGATAGACATATAGATAGACAGATAGACAGACAGACAGATAGATAGATAGACAGATAGACAGACAGATAGATAGATAGATAGATAGATAGATAGATAGATAGATAAATAGAAGATAGATAGATAGATAGATAGACAGATAGACAGACAGATAGATAGATAGACAGACAGATAGATAGATAGATAGATAGATAGATAGATAGATAGATAGATAGAAGATAGATAGATAGATAGATAGATAGATAGATAGATAGATAGATAGATAGATAGATAGATGCATACATACATACATGCAGGCATACATACATCGAGTTCGACGATCAGTGTGTAATGCAGTATTTCCCGTGGACGCGCAGCCCCAGCTGTGACCTACATATTTTGCCACATCCAGAGCAGGCATAACCATTGTCCACAGGTGGTCGATTTAGATTTTCTTTTCGCCGTCTGCATTTGTCCTCGGCAGCGGATTTTCTTTTGGTCTCAAATGTGTATCCCGAGGATTTCGGGAGTGACCTCCAGCTGTCTCGTTCTGAGGCCGCATGCAACCATGTGCTCTCTTCTATGTCAGCCTTTGGCATACGTTCGTCTCCCATACGGGATACGTGGCCTGCCCAGTGTAACTGTCGGACCATAAGAAGTCCGTCTATACTGTCCATACAGGCGTTTGCAATGACATCGCTGTTTGTAATGCGGTTTTGCCACCGCATGTCCTTGATGGAGCGCAAGCATCTTTGGTGGAAGCGCTCAAGAAGTCATACATACAACCATGGGCGTAGCCAGGATTTTTTTTCGGGGGGGGTGTTTTGGGGGGGATTTTTTTCTGCCCCCCCCCCCGCCACCCCTTCGCTGCGAAAAAAATATATTTATAAGTATGTATGTGTGTGTATTTATAAATTTATTACATTCTGACCCATCATTCTTTTGGAAGACGCTTATTGTGCCCTAGAGTTAGTGGAGAAATTGTAGACTTCCCGCCATAGCCAGCAATGGGGTCTGGAGGAGCGTCAGGAGCTCCCCAAGCGCGGGGCGGAGCCCCGCCGCCATGCACTATTTCTGATATTGAAAGCCAACAAAATGCATATTCTGAGGTATCTACAGTGAATTTTCAAGCTATTAAAAAGTTTTATTTCAAAAACCTAATGTGCTATTCTTACAGACTTAGACCCTATTGCGCCGTTCATCGCATTTGCCGTCAAGCTGTTTACACAAAAATCTGTCACTGGTAATGTCTGAAGCCTCTTCCACATGCTCCGAGGACCTCCATGAAAGTGTGGCGCCAAGTTGTACTAGGATGTCATCGCAACTCTTCTTATGTGTAATTTATTTTGTCGGAGAGCATGTCCCGCAAACCTCATGCGACGCTCTGTCACAATCTTACTAACGGGTCGACTCCCAGTTCGGCATAGGATTTCCTTTATTTAGACCTGATCTCTATAACTGACTCCTAAAATCTGTCTTAGCCATCTTTGTTGAGCCACATTTTTAGTGTTTTTCAATTTCGGCAGATGACTATTCACTGCACTTTATTAATTGAGCCCCGCCACTGGTAAAAATATGTAACCTCTCTTGAATACGCTCTTGTAATTAAGTGATTATAGTTTGCTTTAGATTTTATATCGAAATGGAAGTTTTATCGTCAAAATCATCAGTTGGGGGTTTTAAACTAAAAAATCTCTGGGGTTATGTTTTTGTTTTTTAAACCCCATTTAGCTACGGTCATAGAATTTAGTAACTGTAGTTTGCTTTAGAATAATATTGAGGATAGAGGTTTTCAACCTCAAAACGTTCTGTAGGGGGATTTTAAACTCAATACCATCTGGAGGGGTTTTAAACTTTTAAAAAAGCCATCTGTAGGAGAGGGATTTAAACTGAAAACCCCCAATTGTCTTGGCTACGCTCAAAAAAATTTTAGTGTGTAATTTGCTTTTTTTTATATTGAAGAGATATTTTTTTACCATCAAACCACTCTGAAGAGGGGGTTTAAACTCAAAACTCCTTTTGGCAACGCTCATAGATTTCTGAGTGTGTATTTTCTTTTTTTTTTATATTGAAGATTTAATTTTTAGCTTCACTCCACTTTAACTCCACTGGAGGGGAATTTAAACTCAAAACACCTTTGAATATACTCATAACATGTTGAGTGTATAATTTGCTTTGTTTTTAATATTAAAGAGGTATTTTTTACCTTTAAACCCCGCTTAAGGGGGGTTTAAATTCAAAACTGAGTCAAAAGCCATTTTTATACCGGGTATTGAAGAGGTATTTTTTAGCTTCAAACCCTACTGAAGAGGGGGTGGAGGTTAACTCAAAACACCTTTGGCTACGCTCATAGAATTGTGAGTGAGTAATTTTCTTTTTTTCATATTGAAGAGGGGGTTTATCATAAATTTTGGAGGGAGTTTAAAAATCAAATTCTTCCTTAACTGTGCTCGTGAAATTTGGGGGATTGTTGTTTGCATTTTTTTGTTTGTTTTATAAAAGAGGGGAATTTAAATGTGAAAACCCCTGGTAGGGGGGTTTTAAACTAAAAAAACTCTGTAGGGGGTTTTAAACTCAAAACCTCTTTTGCTGTGATGGGGCAAGTGATAGTTTAGTATTAAAATCTCACCTAAAATAAACAAAATCAAAGCAAAAAAGCAGTCACTAAATACCGATCCCCCCCCTGCGGGGGGGATTTCATTTCGGGGGGGGGTTGAACCCCAAGAACCCCCCCCCCCCCCGGATAAGCCCATGCATACAACCATACATACATACATACATAGTGTTACAAATGACCAGTGACAGGAAGAGGTTAACGTGTGACCCCGACGAGATAACAGAACATTCCTCATGAGAATAGGTTGATGAAGTATAACAGAGGTTTTAGAAGAACGCTTATTAAGTCAGAAGCAAGAAGGACAGAAAAGAAGTAGTTTAAGATGTCAGAACTGTAGTGAGTAACCATCTGAGATAGAACTGTACAAATAAAATTGTACGAGAAGATCAACCCAACAGGCATCGTACAAACCCAAAGTCAGTTGCTGTTGTAAGAAGAACATGTGAATATTGCTGTACTGTGATGAACCTGTGTATCTCTGAAGAAGCTCTGTAAAAAGATGCTTGAAAATGTAAAACTCAGCCAGTGAAGCACGAACTCGTTAGAATGCTGATGAATTTTCTCGACAAGAGTGCCCTATGTCGTCATCTGAAGGTCGATGTTTCCATACCAAGATTGATGAAAACATTTGTGAGGAACTGCTGAAAAATGAGGATTTGGCTCCCATTCTTCTATGGAAAGAAGATGGACAACTGCAAGATTGAAAGAACATCTCTGAGAAGGGGGCAACCACCAAAGCTTCCTTCTTGAAAACGTCGATCGGTTTCTTCAGTATCGTGGTGAAATGGAATCTGTTCGGGACGAACAGATCTAAGAAGGGGGCAGTGTTACAAATGACCAGTGACAGGAAGAGGTTAACGTGTGACCCCGACGAGATAACACAGCAGCGGCAGTTCCCTGGAATGTACATGTATAAACAGAGACAGGATGTGACGTGTCCTTACGTGTTATTCCAAAAAGGTACTAGCAATGTCCAGTGACAGATAGAGGTCACAACTTGTGACCCAGGCAAGATGACACTGCAGCCGATGTTTTCTGGAATCTACGTGTATAAACAAAGACAGGATGTGACGTTTCCTCACGTGTTATTCCAGAGGATATTAGCCGTGTTTGTGCAACTTTGGACAAGCGATTAGGGACTCTATATAAGCCAGAGAGTTAATGTGAAAGTCAGTCGTATGGAGTCGTGAGTGAGTCGTCGGTACTGTTGTCTACTGTGCGAGACAGCAGAAGAGAGATGTGTACGACTCAATGCAAGTTAACTAGGGTAGAGTTAACTGGAATGGACTACTGTCGTTAAAGTCTATACAGCGAACTACAGTGGACTTGAGCCGTCACAGTCGATACAGTCGATGTAAGACGTGTGCGGCTCTGATTCGGTAGACTTGAGTACGACTTGGTTCAGTTTTGGGAGACCTGGAGCGACACTGGGAAGTGTGTCGTTGGTCTGGAATACGGCTCAAGGCAAGTTGAGAAGAGATGAATTGCAACGAAGTGAAGAGATGAATTGCAAGTATAGTTAACTGTAAACTGACAGATATTGTACAGTCTTCTACGCTACATGTTACAGTAACGAATTGTTAGAGTTAATAGTCATTAAAGTTATATGAAACTGAAAGTTTAGTCGTCAAGTTCTGTGCAGTGTTTTAATTTGTGTGCCAACTAATACATCTAGCCGGAAAATTCAGAAATACGTAACAATACATACATACATACATACATACATACATACATACATACATACATACATACATACATACATACAAAAATATTAAAATACTTTTATCTGTAACAAAAAAAAAAAACCCAACAACTTTATGTTACTACATGAAGACGCTCTATTAACAAACCCAATTAAACTTAATCAACAACAACTGGTCACTCGAAGATGACCACCTGCTGCTAGTCTTTGGATGAACGTGATGCCAACAGTGACCAGCTTCCTATAAGTCCTGCTGCCCTCTGAGAACTAGAATCAACTGACTGACCACATTACTGACTAGAAGACTGCGTCACGCACCTTGGAGAATAATATATTTTTTTTTTAGAAATTCTATTCCTATCCAAAGTGGTCAGGGTTATCGCTCTGGGTTAGCCTCCTATCAAGTTCAGGTCCTAACCCTCGCTAACCACTCTCGGTCAAATCGTATTGGTGCTAACTTGTTGAACTGTATCTACTTATCTTTCATCTACTTATCTTTCATCTACTTATCTTTCATCTACTTATCTTTCATCATCTTTTTTTTCATCTACTTATCTTTCACCTACTAATCTTTCATCTACTTATCTTTCATCATCTTATCTTTCATCTACTCATCTTTCATCTACTTATCTTTCATCTTCTTATCTTTCATCTATTTATCTTTCATCTACTTATCTTTCATTTTCTTATCTTTCATCTATTTATCTTTCATCTACTTATCTTTCATCAAGTGAACACGACAATGAAATCTTGGACATTTGTTGACATTAAACTCTTTCAAAAGTCTCCTTGACATTGAACTCTTTCAAAAGTCCCCTTGACATTGAACTCTTTCAAAAGTCTCCTTGACATTGAACTCTTTCAAAAGTCTCCTTGACATTAAACTCTTTCAAAAGTCTCCTTGACATTGAACTCTTTCTAAAGTTTCTTTGACATTGACCTCTATCAAAAGTCTCCTTGACATTGAACTCTTTGAAAAAAGTCTCCTTGACATTGAACTCTTTAACATTGGATTTTTCACATTGACCTCTATTGAATATCTTTCAAGTGAAACGTTTTCCTAATGACCTCTTTGAGGTTGGATTTGACAATCTTTTGAACAGGAAAAATTTGGTATGAAATTCTTGGACATGAAACTTGTACAAATGTCCAATATTGAAAATAATCATCTAGAATGTGTGTTTCAATGATATAACATTTTCAATGGGCATTCTGACATCTAGTCAATGTGTTTTAAATGGCGTCCTGACATCTAGTCAATGTGTTCAAAATGACACCCTGACATCTAGTCAATGTGTTCAAAATGACACCCTGACATCTAGTCAATGTGTTCAAAATGACACCCTGACATCTAGTCAATGTGTTCAAAATGACACCCTGACATCTAGTCAATGTGTTCAAAATGACACCCTGACATCTAGTCAATGTGTTCAAAATGACACCCTGACATCTAGTCAATGTGTTCAAAATGACACCCTGACATCTAGTCAATGTGTTCAAAATGACACCCTGACATCTAGTCTATGTTGTCCAAGCACCAGCCACTATAACCGCTCTACAACCTTGACATTGATCCAATTATCAGGACGAAGATGAAGTTGATGGATACGAAACTAAAAATCGATGTGTAAAAAAACCGGACGTGACGTCAAATATTTGTTTTGAAGCCACGCGACAAGAGAAAACAGCAAAAGAGAACTCAAATGTTGGGTTTTGTCTTTTGTGCAAGACAAAGTGGGACACGAGGAGGGGGTGGGGAGATTTGGGAGTAGGCTGGAGGAGGTTTGGCGGGAAACGGAAGGGGGATCTAAAAATTTAAACATGCGATCGTGTCAAAAACAGTGGAATCCGCTCAGGGTCTAGGAACGTTTAAAACTTTTGTCCTGCGCGTGCTACAATTGAATAACGGCCATCTTGAAATTGGTGTTGACACTTAGTAAAACGCCACCGGGTACCGGAAGCCCAAAGAAAAACTCTGCTGGTGGATGAGGGAGGGGGGGGGAGAAAACAAATGGGTTGGGGAAAAAAAATATTGTGGGGTGGGCACGGGCTTGAATGCCGATGCGTGCGCATGAGTCAGGCTTGATGGGAAGAGAGAGCCACGGTTGACACGTGACTGGGCGGACGTCAGTGATTGGGTTCACCGAGGGTCACCTGCCGCAGCAGCTCCAGACGATTGAGGAATGAACTGGCAGATATAGTGTGACGTGACGTCCAGGACGTGCTCGCGAAACTAATTGCGTGTGACGCGAGGACGTAATCGAGGTCACAAATTTCGTCATGGAACACCAATGTCCCCCTTCCCCCTCCTCGAGTTATGCCCCAGCGAGATGTCGGGATATTGTGCATTAAACATCGAATTCAACCATTTCCTTGTCTTCCGGGGCCGTTTTTTTGTTTGCATATTTCTGCCTTTAAGTAGCAAATAGCGAGGTGAACATTTGCATGACTGACTGAATGATGGATGGATTTCATTATTTTGTATTCATACAGAACCTGCTTTGTGTCCAGCATTCCACCCTGCATTATTCAGATCAAGAAATCTTTCTTCTACTATACGGATGGCGACATCTTCATCATGTAAAGGAAAATGTTTCGTCCATTTGATGTGAATGTCTTGGCCAGATGTTCTCAGGTGCTTACATCCCGAGGTGTTAGTATCTATTAATCTGGTCGATAGAAAATAAACGAGGTGGCCGAGAAATGATTGGTAGATTTTAAGTTGGATCATAAGGGAACGAGCTAATTATATCTAGGCACTGGTTTGGGTTCAGATCTCTGTATCTATGCATTGGTTTGGGTTCAGATCTCTGTATCTATGCACTGGTTTGGGTTCAGATCTCTGTATCAATGCATTGGTTTGGGTTCAGATCTCTGTATCTATGCACTGGTTTGGGTTCAGATCTCTGTATCTATGCACTGGTTTGGGTTCAGATCTCTGTATCTATGCATTGGTTTGGGTTCAGATCTTTGTATCTATGCATTGGTTGGGTTCAGATCTCTGTATCTATGCATTGGTTTGGGTTCAGATCTCTGTATCTATGCATTGGTTTGGGCTCAGATCTCTGTATTTATGCATTGGTTTGGGTTCAGATCTCTGTATCAATGCATTGGTTTGGGTTCAGATCTCTGTATCTATGCAATGGTTTGGGTTCAGATCTCTGTATCTGTGCACTGGTTTGGGTTCAGATCTCTGTATCTATGCATTGGTTTGGGTTAAATCTGCGTATCACTAGTTTACTTTGTATATTTAAAGACAGTGTTGTATTTACCATGATGTATTTACATATCTATCTATCTATCTATCTATCTATCTATCTATCTATCTATCTATCTATCTATCTATCTATCTATCTATCTATCTATCTGCGTATATGTATTTTGTATACATTGGGTTAGGGTTTATATGGGATTGGGGTTAGGATTTGGACAAAAAATCCCCCCTCAAAAGTTGTGAATCTGCTAGTGAGTTCACATCAGGTCTTATTGAATAGCTAGATAATATTAATTGAATGTCTGGTGCATGTCTAGTACTCAGTTCTACATAGGAGTCAGTGATATAAACACACACACCCACATTCAAGAGAGACATCAAGTTTTGTTTTAGTCCTCAGCTCTCAAGGCGGAGACTTCCATGTTTGTTTCATCACGTGACCTGGGGGAGAGCCGGGTATCAACAAGGAGGAGAAGGAGAGGGGTAAAAACTGACTTCCAGATTAATTAATGTTAGGCTGTTAAAATAACTTGATTGGAAGAATGCAAGGCGCTCTTTGTCTGCAGACTTTAGATGCACGCCGCACTGGGCACACTGACACATAGAAATGTTACCACAAACTCACACAGACACACAAGATATCAAGCAGACAAACATACATTCATTCACCAAAATGTTGTTACAGATCTTTGGACACAAGGACATCCAACCTTTTATTATTTAAAACAGAATAACGACATAGTTTATCATCAAACAATTTATCATTAAACAGTTTATCATCAAACAATTTATCATTAAACAGTTTATCATCAAACAGTTTATCATCTTATATTTGTTATGAGATAACCATAGAATATTGATTGAGACTGAGGTGACCACTATTGACTGGCAAGATGGTCTATTTTACTGACTAAGAAGGAGATTGACCAGTGAAATTACCAATTCCATGCGCTACTACCAACTTTAAAATGTCGGACATGCAGCCAGATAAAAAACAAACTCTAAAATTTCAGATTAAAAAAAAACAACTTTTGTAAGAATTGAAACAGTTTAGACAACAAGACCAAAATATGTGTTTTAATATGAGAACATTGTGACATTGGCACAGGCCTCTCCCTGGTGTGAACTGGTCAGAGAGATTAGTAGATACCATTCAAACATTAACATCTGGCCTGAACAGTTTATTAAAGGCTTTAATCAAATGTAGTTTACGTGACCTAAGGTCTGCATGACAGACGGATAGTCTTAAAGTACAGTATGTTTGTTTACCAGACAGAGCAAGTTGCTTCCCTTGTTTTGTTTTTGAACGGCTACGTCTCATATTTAGGAAAAACAAAGAGACAAAGAGACAAACAAAGAGACGAACAACAGAGACTAACGTTGTTGAATGTGTTGTAAACAATTTGTAATGTAGTTCCAGGGAGGTAACCCATGATGTAGTTCCAGGAAGGTACCCATGATGTAGTTCCAGTGAGGTAACTCATGATGTAGTTCCAGTGAGGAAACCTATGATGTAGTTCCAGTGAGGTAACCCATGATGTAGTTCCAGTGAGGTAACCCATGATGTTGTTCCGGTGAGGTAACCCATGATTTATTTCCAGGGAGGTAACCCATGATGTAGTTCCAGGGAGGTAACACATGATGTAGTTCCATGGTAACCCATGATGTTGTTCCAGTAAGGTAACCCATGATGTAGTTCCAGGGAAGTAACCCATGATGTAGTTCCAGGGAGGTAACTTATGATGTAGTTCCAGGGTAACCCATGATGTAGTTCCAGTGAGGTAACCCATGATGTAGTTCCAGTGAGGTAACCCATGATGTAGTTCCAGGGAGGTAACCCATGATGTAGTTCCAGTGAGGTAACCAATAATGTAGTTCCAATGAGGTAACCCATGATGTAGTTCCAGGGAGGTAACCCATGGTGTAGTTCCAGGGAGGTAACCCATGATGTTGTTCCAGTGAGGTAACTCATGATGTAGTTCCAGTGAGGTAACCCATGATGTTGTTCCAGTGAGGTAACCCATGATGTTGTTCCAGTTAGGTAACCCATAATTTTGTTCCAGTGACGTAACCCATGATGTTGTTCTAGTGAGGTAACCCATGATGTTGTTCCAGTGAAGTAACCCATGATGTAGTTCCAGTGAGGTAACCCATGATGTAGTTCCAGTGAGGTAACCCATGATGTTGTTCCGGTGAGGTAACCCATGATTTATTTCCAGGGAGGTAACCCATGATGTAGTTCCAGGGAGGTAACACATGATGTAGTTCCATGGTAACCCATGATGTTGTTCCAGTAAGGTAACCCATGATGTAGTTCCAGGGAAGTAACCCATGATGTAGTTCCAGGGAGGTAACTTATGATGTAGTTCCAGGGTAACCCATGATGTAGTTCCAGTGAGGTAACCCATGATGTAGTTCCAGTGAGGTAACCCATGATGTAGTTCCAGGGAGGTAACCCATGATGTAGTTCCAGTGAGGTAACCAATAATGTAGTTCCAGGGAGGTAACCCATGATGTAGTTCCAGGGAGGTAACCCATGGTGTAGTTCCAGGGAGGTAACCCATGATGTTGTTCCAGTGAGGTAACTCATGATGTAGTTCCAGTGAGGTAACCCATGATGTTGTTCCAGTGAGGTAACCCATGATGTTGTTCCAGTTAGGTAACCCATAATTTTGTTCCAGTGACGTAACCCATGATGTTGTTCTAGTGAGGTAACCCATGATGTTGTTCCAGTGAAGTAACCCATGATGTAGTTCCAGTGAGGTAACCCATGATGTTGTTCCAGTGAGGTAACCCATGATGTATTTCCAGTGAGGTACCCATGATGTATTTCCAGTGAGGTACCCATGATGTAATTCCAGGGAGGTAACCCAATCTGACGTGATAGAGGATGTATGAACTCAAACGAAACACGATTTGGATTGAAGCTTGATATCATTGGTCAAAACAAAATACAAGTTTAAAATTACAACTGTCTCCATGCGTCCAATAGTGGAGATGTCCATGCTCGACTAAATAATGTCAAGGACACTAGATTGAACTTGCTTGTTACCAACTAAATTAAAAGAAATACAGTTCAACAGAAACAAATATCCCAAAGGGTAGCAGTTCATCTAACAGTCAAAACAATTATATACTGTTTCAAACCCATTCCTTACCAACACTTCCTCGTACACAGGATAAACCAAACACAAAAATTTCTTGATAGATTTTCTCGAGTAAAAGAACATGTCCAATAAATGTTTTACTATTTCAACTACAAATTGAAGGAAAAGATGTGAAAGGATTTCCAATCTATTTTCACTCACCATCTACACAAGGATCTCTTTCCTTCATCCAATCCAACATCGGGCATGTCAAATGAACATTTTATACAACAAAGACACGGAAGTTCATAGTGAAGTTCATAGTGAAGTTCATAGTGAAGTTCATAGTGAAGTTCATAGTGAAGTTCATAGTACTATTATGGAGGCGCGGTTGCTTGGCTTGGCTTCCGAACCGGTGTCCGGGTTCAAATCCTGGAGAAGACTGGGATATTAAATTACGAGATCCTCTGAGTCAAATGGGTACCTGATATCATTTGGGGTAAAGTAAAGGCGGTTGGTCGTTTTGCTGGCCACATGACACCCTTGTTAACCGTGGACCACAAAAAAAAACGGATAATCTTGACATCATCTGTCCTATAGATCGCAAGGACTTCAAATAATAATAATAATAATAATCTTTATTATCCGTAATGAAATCTGTCTTACAATTTGTGCATTACACCAAACAAAACATTTTAACTATAAAAAAAACAAAATGTACATTCACACCAGCCTCATAATTTACATGTGACAAAGTTTATATCAGATAGTCTCCATTTAATGATTTGATTTCCAGGGGAACAAAAAAGTGTTTGTGTCTGCTATCGGTGTCTTGCATCTGGTTTGTGATGGCATATAGCATCTATAATTAATTTATCTACATCCTAGGAAAAAGAATCTAGACCTATCTTTCTAATACTATTAGGATCATTTGTTGTTATTTTGTTGTTATTTATTTATTTCAAACACTTACAACAGGATGCCGAAATGCCGTAAAGTGTATTCACACTAATTAGACTGAAACAAAAATTCTTTATATATTGACTTCGACTCTCTCCCATCGGCTCCAAATCTAAATACAGAAGTTAGATAGAAAGTTTGCGGTTTTTCGCGAATATCGGTCGGTGTTCAGGTTGCGAATTTGTCAAAACCGTTATTTAGCAAGCGCCTAGGAGGTAAAAGGTTAAGGAACCTGTGTACGAAATCTATACAACAGTTAAAGAGATTCTTGATCAAAAGTCAATAAAATATAGATTAGTCTTAAATTGTATTTCGTGTATGTTTACCAAAATTTAAAAAAAAAGTAAATCTTATGACTGTAGTCACTATAGTGTGAACTTGGGGAAAGAGAGAGAACTCTTGAATTGTCACTACAGCGTTTCATTATATTCTAGGCTTAGATTTTTTTAAAAATAATAGTAATAATAATATAATAACAATAATATAAACATATTAGAACAATTTTTTGAAGTGCTATAAATAATGTGTGTTTTTTCATTTTGTTTAATTGATATAGCTTTCTTTTATATTACGGAATGTTTTCACTAGCTAAGATATATGAATTCATTATATGAGTAGACAGTAGCATGTAAACCTTTATTGATCGAAGGCAGGCACATTCATATTGGATGACTGTGGCATGGACACTATCTTTACACACATCAGTCCAAAAATGAGATCATGATACAACCTCATCCTTTACTTAGTATTTCCAATCATTCCAAGGAGTTTCGAATTGTGTCCCTTGAAGCAGAGCTCTGAGACGCTTCTAAGTGAGGAGATGAACAAAGATCTGAACCCAGAAGCTTCAAAAACATTTGGTCAGGACAATTGTATTGTGGGAAGTCCTCAGGGCTTGTGTCATTGTAAGGCCCCCGTAATGACGATTCCTACTGATTCCCAAACTGTAACGAACTATACACATGAAGATACTTGTAGATTTAGCACAAGACTCGCTGTCCTGGCAAGTAACATGTTTGACCAATGACATGGACTTTCAAATGACCGGAAGTAAGGACCTTGTTCTCTTTTTTCTCATGTATATTATGTAGTGTCTGTGTTGCTTTCTTGGAAATGCATTCTCACATTAGATATGGTAGGGCTCAGTTTTGGTTCAGTCATACTAGGTTAACTGGACCCGGGCCCACGGGTACCCAGCTACGCCCCTGATTTGAGTTTATAAAACGTGTCTATTGAGAGAACATTTTGAAGTTCCAATGTTCTCAGATGTCCTTCTAATTTGTCAGATAAGCTCAGATGTCCTTCTAATTTGTCAGATAAGCTCAGATGTCCTTCTAATTTTTCAGATTAGCTCAGATGTGTTCGTATACTTAAATTATAGATTTTATCTAGCGCTACTTTCATGCTTATATCATGCTCAGAGCGCTTTGGTCCAATCTCATTTGTAGTTGGGGGGGGGGGGGTATCTGGGAGCAGGTTTTCCGTGCCTCGAACCCCCTTCATAGGTAGCCAAACCAATCCAATTTCAAGCGTACTTAGCCTCTCGACCACGCTTCCCATACTTGTCTATAGACAAAACAATCTCTTTAGAGTGCTAATATAAAGGGACTCTCACAACAGACCAAGTGTAAAATTTAAGTGTGTAGATTTCTCAAGTGTAGTATGTAATGTGTAGGTAGGTATATAATGTGTAAATATGTAACATGTAATGTGTAGATTTATAATGTGTATTTGGTGTGTAAGAAAATTTTCAAAAGCAGAATATTCATGTTGAAACCCAAACATGACAGACAGAAAACATCAATACAAACATAAACACAACATTAATACAACAAAAATACAAATGCTGCGGGTCAAACTTTTTATCCTCTAACTTTGAATAGTTGAACATTGTGTAATGCAATCGAGTTGTCAGTACATTTTGTATCATCTACATTTTCTCTAAAAACTTTCATTAATGAACTGATCCAAACTATTGATAGTAAGTCGATATGTGACAATTATCTTAGAAACAAGAAAATAAATAAATACTTTAAAAAAAAGCTTATATTAAGCATAGTTGTATCAATAGTTTAGATCAGTCGTGTAATTAAATTTGTAATAGATCTAGACTAACAATAAACAAGGTTACAGTTTGGAAACACAAACTCAAAATCGGCCCCCGAAGGATTCGTTAACGGGACTTCCGGTTCCAAGTGCTTTACCCATCAGCCACAGCATCTCCATATATTCATTTATACACTTATATATATTTTTTAAAATTATTAACCTTATCCATACATTCAAACTTAATAACATTTTACATGTAATAAAGAGAAACTAAAAAAGATTTATTCTTCTAACAAAATTAGATAAATTGGCAACACGAAAAATAAAATACTTGACCTACGTAAGCTACACTTGTGTACGAATGACGTAACAAGACTTTCACCTCGCAAATACAAATATCTCCTTTGTCATTTATCATACAAACTAGACATAGATCTAGCTAGATCTAGAACTATATATAGAATCTTGATATAGAATCTACTATATATAGACTAGAACTCATATGAATTTACCCGTTTAATCTTAGAATTACCAATGAAGCTTGAGTTGTTGATGAAGAAAAGTTTAAAAAATATTTTTTTACCTCCCTTTATGTTTTTCATTAAAAAGTGGTGTAATTTTTTGAAAAATCTGCTTGCATATATAATTTAAAAAATTAGATGGTTCACTTTCAGAAAAGAAAAAAGAAGCCGTTGCATCAGAACTTTGAATGATCTAAAATATCATGATGTCTTATTTTCATTTTCTCTTCTAGTTTCTGAGATCTAAGCAGGACGGACAGACGGACAGGCCACACAAAACTAATAACGTCTTTTCCACTTTCAGGGACGCTAAAAAAAATTATGAAAAAAAAAGGAGGATGGGGGGGGGAGGAAGTACTTCCTGAATTCGAATACATGGCTCAAACCTCCTCAAGCCAACATTGTAACCTTTTAGTTGTTGAAGTTCTTATGCAAATAAAAGATTGTATAGTTATGTATTGTCTCAGTCTCCCAGTACTTCATGTTTGTGTTCACTAAGACTCATACGACGACCTATAAAGGGGACTAATTCAGCTTATACCACTACTTCAGTCAAATACAATTTCTTTCCCTTGTTCGAACTACCAAACAAAATAATTAATTACCAATATCTGCTTAACTAATTAGTTAATTTTTTGCATTGATTCTTGTGTTGTCAAGTAAATTTTCAGCTTGACCCTAGATCGGGTGTCGGAGAAATGACGTGTACAAACATTTTACCAGACAGACAGACAGAAAGTGAGTTGATATAAGCTTTAAAAATCTTTACTTCTAAAGGTATTTCAAATTCCAACGTTTTGGTGTTTGCGGTCTTCCGGTGTTGCTGCTCCATCTAATATAATGAAAACGTATTTAGCTGGACAGTCTTGGTAATCAACCTAGATCTATGTCTAAACTAATACATAGACACAAAACAAGAAAACAATCTCTTCCTAGATTGTATGCAACTGATATCACACTCAATAGATGTCTGGAACGTAGAGAAACATTACAGAGATTTACTGTCTCGTTACGTGGCATACATACTGCATATTGAAGCCTATTGGAACATACAGTAATAGCAATGATTATGTAATAGGGTACATCCCAACACACACACACACACACACACACACACACACACACACACACATCGGCTAAGCTCACCAACACGTGTCGTCTGCTTAGCTCAGCCAATCACTAAGACAATAATCTAAATACAGAAGCTCATAAAGGCTTCATGTACAGTTCTCTCCCTTTCTTACAAATGGAAACTTAAGAGCTACTCAAAACAAGCAGACTTCGGGCCAGGCGTAAAGATGAAGGGGAGAGAACTGCGCGAGTAATTCTTTACGCATTGGTTCATCTCTCGACAAAATGATGAATTTGGTTTCAAGAGAGTTAAAGAGAAACACGGGGGGGGGGGGGGGGGGAGAGGGGGGATGCAAGGCGCCCTCCTCTTCTCTCCCAGCTGTGTGCCTGTACCAGAAAAGCGCTTCTCTGTTTTCTATAAACACATTAAATTGTTTCGTTTTTCAAGTTCAGTTTTTTTTTTTGTTTTCACATTCTTCCTCCACCACCCGCCCCGCCAACCAAGTACAGACTCAATGGGGGAGGTACAGTTTGGCGGAACAAGATGGCAGAGTCAAAATGCGTTTTGTCCGGTTTTGTTTCTGAGCAGGGGAGACAAGCTGAACAAAAAACTCAAAAGTTATTCGTCTGGAAGCCGTCATCTTTTTGAACAGGCTAATTACATCGTCCCCCCCCCCCAAAGTATTCACTCCTCCTGTGAGGCTAAAAGTGAAACCCATGTAGGGGGGGGGGGAAGCTGTTTAATCATCTTCTCTTCTAGTCGGAAAAAAGAAAAAGTGTCCAAGATGTTGGCAGAAGTCGAACTAACACACAGTACCCCCGACCTGGATTAGCATCGTTAGCTACTTGACTTGGGCGCCACCTGGTGGACGAGATGGATCTGTAAAGGGGACACCACTCCAGAATATTAATTAGAAAAAAATGGCTTTTGTCATGGGGGCGTGTTTCAAGATCTCTGATGTAGACGTTGTTTTTTTTTAAACCATGCAATTTGAAATTTACTTTCAGAAACTACAACAACAACAACAAAAAAAACAAAAAAAACAAAAATTTAGGGAAAAGTTGCTGGATTTCACGTACACACGAACAGATCTCTTCGAGTAGAATGAAAATATACTTCTGCGACCTGACGTGTCTTCAGTTAGAAGTTCTTCTAGGCAGATAATGTCAAATAGACCAAATATTACGAGGGTGTTTGGCAACCAGCACATTTTAGCTGGCTCATGTTTGGAGATTTCATTTCAAAAGAGAACTCAAATCCCGACCTATTGGACTAAACAAATGAGGCATGGGATCATATACAAGGCATGGGGTACATAAGAGGCGTGGGGTCACATTTATGCATGGGATACATAAGAGGCATGGGATCACATTTAAGGCATGGGGTACATAAGAGGCGTGGGGTCACATTCATTTTCAACTCGTCACGGGTAGCATCGACTCAAGTCAAAAGCAACACAGTCTCTGTGGATTTAAAAATAAAAAAGGATAAAAAAAATATGGGAAGAAGTTCCGAGAAGCAGGATAACATCACACAAGGGGCAGGATAACATCACACAAGGGGCAGGATAACATCACACAAGGGGCAGGATAACATCACACAAGTGGTAGGATAACATCACACAAGGGGCAGGATAACACCACACAAGGGGCAGGATGACATCACACAAGAGGCAGGATAACATCACACAAGGGGCAGGATGACATCACACAAGGGGCAGGATAACATCACACAAATGGCAGGATGACATCACACAAGGGGCAGGATGACACCACACAAGGGGCAGGATAATATCACACAAGGGGCAGGATAACATCACACAAGGGGCAGGATGACATCACACAAGAGGCAGGATAACATCACACAAGGGGCAGGATAACATCCCACAAGGGGCAGCATGACATCACACAAGGGGCAGGATAACATCACACAAGGGGCAGGATAATATCACACAAGTGGCAGGATGACATCACACAAGGGGCAGGATAATATCACACAAGGGGCAGGATGACATCACACAAGGGGCAGGATGACATCACACAAGGGGCAGGATGACATCACACAAGGGGCAGGATGACATCACAGAAGGGGCAGGATGACATCACACAAGGGGCAGGATAACATCACACAAGGGGCAGGATGACATAAAACAAGGGGCAGGATAACATCACACAAGGGGCAGGATAACACCACACAAGGGGCAGGATAACATCACACAAGGGGAAGGATAACATCACACAAGGGGCAGGATAACACCACACAAGGGGCTGGATAACATCACACAAGGGGCAGGATAACATCACACAAGGGGCAGGATAACACCACACAAGGGGCAGGATGACATCACACAAGGGGCAGCATAACATCACACAAGGGGCAGGATAACACCACCCAAGGGGCAGGATGACATCACACAAGGGGCAGGATAACATCACACAAGGGGCAGGATAACACCACACAAGGGGCAAGATGACATCACACAAGGGGCAGGATGACACCACACAAGGGGCAGGATAATATCACACAAGGGGCAGGATAACATCACACAAGGGGCAGGATAATATCACACAAGGGGCAGGATGACATCACACAAGGGGCAGGATGACACCACACAAGGGGCAGGATAATATCACACAAGGGGCAGGATAATACCACACAAGGGGCAGGATAACACCACACAAGGGGCAGGATAACATCACACAAGGGGCAGGATGACATCACACAAGGGGCAGGATAACATCACACAAGGGGCAGGATGACATCACACAAGGGGCAGGATAACATCACACAAGGGGCAGGATGACATCACACAAGGGGCAGGATGACATCTCACAAGGGGCAGGATGAATTCACACAAGGGGCATGATAACATAACACAAGGCGCAGGATGACATCACACAAGGCGCAGGATGACATCACACAAGGGGCAGGATGACATCACACAAGGGGCTGGATGACATCACACAAGGGGCAGGATGACATCACACAAGGGGCAGGATGACATCACAGGCTTGATTTACGAGATCTAAATGGGACGAACGGACAGACTACACAAAAGTAATAGCGTGTGTTCCCATTTCGAGGGCCGCTAAAACACTTTTCAAACTTGCAGAGAAACAACAACACACTTATGGAATCTGAAATGCTTCTCTTGCATCCAATTTAGGCCCAAACAAATATTTCGTCACAATTGCAAATTTTGTCAGATTTGTTACTTCAATCTTTGGGTTCAAACTTCACTTCATTGAACTATGTACTTCATTGAACCATGTACTTCATTGAACTATGTACTTAATAGAACTATGTACTTCATCGAACTATGTACTTCATCGATTTATGTACTTCACTGAACTATGTACTTCACTGAACTATGTACTTCACTGAACTATGTACTTCATTGAACTATGTACTTCACTGAACTATGTACTTCATTGAACTATGTACTTCATTGAACTATGTACTTCATTGAACTATGTACTTCATTTAAATATATACTTCATTGAACTATGTACTTCATTGAACTATGTACTTCACTGAACTATGTACTTCACTGAACTATGTACTTCACTGAACTATGTACTTCATTGAACTATGTACTTCACTGAACTATTACTTCATTGAACTATGTACTTCATTGAACTATGTACTTCACTGAACTATGTACTTCATTGAACTATGTACTTCACTGAACTATGTACTTCATTGAACTATGTACTTCACTGAACTATGTACTTCATTGAACAACTATGTACTTCATTGAACTATGTACTTCATTGAACTATGTTCTTTATTGAAACCATATACATCACTTTACTATATAACAATATTTTCCACTTAAGAAGGCTAATGGTGAAATGTTAATGGTCAGTTGGATAGTGACGTGTTTTTCATTCATCTACTTAAATTTGGCCCACTAGAGACGTGTCCAGTTGTCCAACTGTCAAGTTTCCCTAAAGAGGACACTGGTCAGATAATCCGATCAAAGCTATGGGGTTACAGCTTAGTGAAGATGGACGCTGGACAGATTAACAGCAGGCGTAGTTGACAGCCGTTGGTCAGTCGTTAAGACCATCATAGAATAATTTCATTGACAACTTTAGACATTAGTCTTCTGGACATTGGAACATTCGCTACAAGAAATGGTCATAAGACAAGAGGAGCAAGTGTTCAGTTTGAAGACTAACAATCTGAGAGATTTCATTGATAGTAGAATTGATTCTTTTTTCCCCACTAAACACTTCAGTTACAGAAAGTTACTAGACGACTAGACTAAATGTCACAAGACACATCAAGACTTTACTGTGCTAACAAAAATACAAAAATAAAATATCAATGTAATTAAAGATCATGACCAGGGGCGTACCTGGTTAAAAAAGGGAACTGTGCTTTATAAGATCAACTAATGCAGAGAAACTTTTTTTCTTAAAGATTTTAGTTCGAAGTAATTTAGGTTTTAATGGCATAAAAAGAAACGGTTGCTTGACTCAAATGTTTGTCAAATGTTTCGGATGTTCCTTCAGAGTTGAAGAGAGTTTACTTCCAAGTCTAAACTTTCCGCAGGACGACGGGGGATGGCAGAGGGATGGGTAGGAACCCGGGACCATTCAGACGACTGAACGACAGTCCAGCTCGCATACGGCACGACCAGGCAGCCACCAACCAAAAGTCCGAATGAAACATTGAGTTTGATGTGTGACGTGTGCGTGTGTTGGTAGAGCAGTAAATATCAAGTCACGTGCTGGTAACATTTTTGAGTCACTAGAGCCTGACCTTGATTCACTAGAGCCTGACCTTGAGTCACTAGAGCCTGACCTTGAGTCACTAGAGCCTGACCCCATCATGCAACATATGTTCAAATCTCTTATTACAAGTAATGTGACCTATGACGCAGACATGTTTTGTGTAACAGCGGAGTGTTGACGAATAGGGGCAGGGAGAGGAAGGCATGGGAACATTTCCGTCTTCCAACACCCCGCCCTTCAATCAGTTGGTATCTTCCAGAATCTCGTCATATAAAACGTCATCGAAACAGACGTAAGTTTAAATGTATCTGTGTCCTTCTCAATCGAATGTATTTTAAACTCAGGCAGAGTTCATTTAGCTTGACTCATGAACATTTTGTGTTCAAAAGACTTTCCACATTCACAAACGTTTTAGTTTCAAGGTCATAAACACTTCCAGAGCTAGGTCAGTTTGACATACATTCTATTTATATGTGTGTTTGTGTTGCCAGTCAGTTCTTGATGTAGACTAAAGGTCAGACCTGACCCAGCCCTGCCTACACCCTTCACCCCACCAGGAGAAAGAAATGAGAAAGTCTGCTATCAATGAAATTATTTTGAGACCAGACTTTCTATTAATTTCTGTTTGAAGTGAACTCACCAGGTTATTATGGGATGGCGACACATCAACATGTGCTTCCACCAGGGGGAGAAGGAGAGAAACAAAAGGAAATAACAGAAAAACAATAGAAAAAAAAATAGAAAAAAACAAAAAATAGAATAAAACAAAAAATAGAAAAAAAATAGAATGAAACAAAAAATAGAATAAAACAAAAAAATAGAAAAAAAAAATAGAATGAAACAAAAATAGAATAAAAAAAATAGAATAAAACAAATAAATAGAATAAAACAAAAATTGGAAAAAAAAAAAAATAGAAAAAAACAAAAAAATAGAAAAAAAAATAGAATAAAACAAAACAATAGAATAAAACAAAAATAGAAGGAAACAAAAATAGAATAAAACAAAAAAATACAATGAAACAAAAATTAGAAAAAAAAAAAATTGAAAAAAACAAAAAATAGAAAAAAAAATATAGAATAAAACAAAAATAGAATGAAACAAAAAATAGAATGAAACAAAAAATAGAATGAAACAAAAAGTAGAATAAAAAAAAAATAGAATACAACAAAAAATAGAATAAACCAAAAAAAAAAAAGAATGAATTAAAAATAGAATAAAACAAAAAAAAAAAAAAAAAAGAAGAATGAAATAAAAAATAGAATAAAACAAAAAAATTAGAATGAAACAAAAAATAGAATGAAATAAAAAATAGAATAAAACAAAAAAATTAGAATGAAACAAAAAATAGAATGAAATAAAAAATAGAATAAAACAAAAAAATTAGAATGAAACAAAAAATAGAATGAAATAAAAAATAGAATAAAACAAAAAAAATAGAATGAAACAAAAAAATAGAATGAAACAAAAAATAGAATAAAACAAAAAAAAAAGAATGAAACAAAAAATAGAATGAAACAAAAAATAGAATGAAATAAAAAATAGAATAAAACAAGAAATAGAATGAATTAAAAAGTAGAATAAAACAAAAAATAGAATGAAATAAAAATTAGAATGAAACAAAAATTAGAATGAAACAAAAAATAGAATGAAACAAAAAATATAATGAAACAAAAAAAAATAGAATGAAACAAAAAATAGAATGAAACAAAAATTAGAATGAAACAAAAAATAGAATAAAACAAAAAATAGAATGAAACAAAAAAAAAAGAATGAAACAAAAAATAGAATGAAACAAAAAATAGAATGAAACAAAAAATAGAATGAAACAAAAAAAAAAAGAATGAAACAAAAAATAGAATGAAACAAAAAATAGAATGAAACAAAAAATAGAATGAAATAAAAAATAGAATAAAACAAAAAATAGAATAAAACAAAAAATAGAAAAAAAATAGAATGAAACAAAAATAGAATAAAAAAAAAGAATGAAACAAAAAAATAGAATAAAACAAAAATTGAAAAAAAAAAAAAATAGAAAAAAACAAAAAAATAGAAAAAAAAAAAATAGAATAAAACAAAAAAAGAAGGAAAAAAAATAGAATGAAACTAAAAAAGAATAAAGCAAAAAAATAGAATGAAACAAAAATTAGAAAAAAAAACTATTGAAAAAAACAAAAAATAGAAAAAAAAATAGAATGAAACAAAAATAGAATAAAACAAAAAGTAGAATAAAACAAAAAATAGAATACAACAAAAAATAGAATGAAACAAAAAAAAATGAAACAAAAAATAGAATAAAACAAAAAAATAGAATGAAACAAAAAATAGAATGAAATAAAAAATAGAATAAAACAAAAAAATTAGAATGAAACAAAAAATAGAATGAAATAAAAAATAGAATAAAACAAAAAAAATAGAATGAAACAAAAAATAGAATGAAACAAAAATAGAATGAAATAAAAAATAGAATGAAACAAAAAAATAGAATGAAACAAAAAAATAGAATGAAATAAAAAATAGAATGAAACAAAAATAGAATGAAATAAAAAATAGAATGAAACAAAAAATAGAATGAAATAAAAAAATAGAATGAAATAAAAAATAGAATGAAACAAAAAATAGAATGAAACAAAAAATAGAATGAAACAAAAAAAAAAAAGAAGAATGAAACAAAAAATAGAATGAAACAAAAAATAGAATGAAACAAAAATTAGAATGAAACAAAAAATAGAATGAAACAAAAAATAGAATGAAACAAAAAATAGAATGAAACAAAAAAAAAAAAAGAAGAATGAAACAAAAAATAGAATGAAACAAAAAATAGAATGAAACAAAAATTAGAATGAAACAAAAAATAGAATGAAACAAAAAATAGAATGAAACAAAAAATAGAATGAAATAAAAAATAGAATGAAACAAAAAATAGAATAAAACAAAAAATAGAATGAAACAAAAAATAGAATGAAACAAAAAATAGAATGAAACAAAAAATAGAATAAAACAAAAAATAGAAATAAACAAAAATAGAATTAAACAACCAGGCTAGCAAAAGAAAAGAAAAAGATGCGGGGAAGAAAGAAATTAGAGAGAGAGAGAAAGAGAGACAGAGAGAGAGAGAGAGAGTGAGAGAGAGAGAGTGTGAGAGAGAGAGAGAGAGATACAGAGATAGAGTTAAAAGAGAAAAAAGAAATAAGAAACACTTTGCTAGAAGAGAAATGGAGAGACAGATCGCGGTAATAGATGGAGGAAAAATATTTCTTTGACCATTAGAAACAAAAATAAATCACAGCAGTGTGCATCTGTTAGGTCAGGGTCAAGGTCATAACCTGACACTGTGAAGTGCTCCATCTTTCTTCAGATTTTATAGCAGCTGGGGTACAGAAACGGGTGGCGCCCCTGAGAATGACGCATGGCGCAGTGATTGGTAGCAAGTAACCAGATAACTATAAGAATTTCAATCAAAGGTGTAGCCGTTGAAGTTTTCTTGAGTGGGCTTACTAATTAGAGGAACATTTCTTCATCAAACACACTTTTTTTAGGGGGTGGGGGGCATACTGGCTCTCTTTAAATAGATGTGTGTTGAAATAAAGATATTAAACTTAGTATACTATCTATTTATCTATCTATCTATCTATCTATCTATCTATCTATCTATCTATCTATCTATCTATCTATCTATCTATCTATCTATCTATCTATCTATCTATCTATCTAACTACAGTAACTAGCTAGTAAGCTGGTAATACTGGAGTCAGGTTTGAGTGACAGTGGCAGAGTTTTGTGAGGGCGGTCATGCATGAAATTTAGATTTATTACGAGTAACGTGAGTAAAACATGTCTACTCAGGCAGTAGAACAGAATGAAGTGTGAGTGCTCTATTATCTGTACGAGTTCTGAGGAGGATGTGTGTAGCCCTCATTCCTTTTTGTTGTAAACATTATAAACTATCGAGACACTAGCACTTGCATTTAGAAACATATTTCTTGCAAACATCAATGGAAGTTTTTAGGTCAACTAAGAAACTTTTTAAACCACAAACTACATAATAAACTTAATATATCACTTACCTATATAACTTAATATATCACTTACATACATAACTTAATATATCACAAACATAACATAATATATCACTTACATATATAACTTAATGTACCACTTACATATATAGCTTAGTATATCACTTACATATATTACTTAATATATCACTTAGCTATATAACTTAATATATCACTTACCTATATAGCTTAATATATAACTTACATATTGTTGTAACTCTCTAAGGCAGGCACTCAACGAAAAACAGGTTGACAAGAGTAAACGATGTATTTATTTATGATAATTCAAATGAAGCATCGACACATGGTACATGGACTTCTGCTATAAAGTCAGAGGGAGTAATATGTCTAAGTTCTAAGAGTCCTACTTTATACCAGAACACAGAACAGACCACCGAACACTTCCCAGTGTCGCTCCAGGTCTCCCAAACAGTTTCCTAGTATCACACAGGATAGCACTCAGCACCAGGCTGTTCAGACTCCCATGACTTCTAGCCGGCTTCCCAACAGTCCTTCTTGTTTACGTTCACCTCAAGAACTGGTGCAAGGTTGGGTTACAACAATATATAACTTTAATATATCACTAACATATATAACTTAATATATTACTTACATATATAACTTAATATATCACTTACATATATAACTTAATATATCACTTACATATATAAATTAATATATCACTTACATATATAACTTAATATATCACTTACATATATAAATTAATATATCACTTACTTATATAACTTAATATATTACTTACATATATAAATTAATATATCACTTACATATATAACTTAATATATCACTTACATATATAAATTAATATATCACTTACATACATTACTTAATATATCACTTAAATATATAAATTAATATATCACTTACATATATAAATATATATATATTTACATATATAACTTCATATATCACTTATAAATTAATATATGACTTACATATATAACTTAATATATCAATTATAAATTAATATATCACTTACATACATAATTTAATATATTACTTATAAAATAATATATCACTTACATACATAACTTAATATATCACTTATAACTTAATATATCACTTATAAATTAATATATCATTTACATATATAAATCAATATATTACATATATAACTTAATATATTACTTTCATGCATAACTTAATATATCACTTATAAATTAATATATCACTTACATATATAAATCAATATATCATTTACATATATAACTTAATATATCACTTACATATATAACTTATAAATGTGTACGTCCTATTTGACAGGAAACAATATATTGTAAACAAATTGTATAATTATTCCCCTTGTGTCGAGCACATCCATTACTATTCACAGTACATAAGGAGGACTGTGTCCTGGTCCTTCAATTCTTGCTTTTCACTCGGGCTCTTAAAAAAAGAAAAAAAATGTTGAGAATGTTTACACAGCATGTATATTTATCAATTTTTTTTTTCTGGCATAAAAGTACATAAAAGTACCAGTACTAGATTTGTGTTTGTTAATGTATTGATGCATACAAGATGACTCTATTTGGTTTTTGTTTAACTTGGTTGAGAGAAGGAACATGGGCCACACTACGGACTCTAATGTAATCATCGTGCATACTCTGTAAGACGTTTAAGCCTTTTTTTTGTATATTTTCAGTTTGTAGATTTAAAAAACGCGCATGAGAAAGATTCTTTTTCAGAAGACAAAATTAGTCGATACATATTTTAGAACGCTCCATAGCCTACTATGATGAAGTCGGATTTCCAGAAGCTTTTTTTTTATTACTTTTGGAGCTCTTAATGTGCCAGACAAAAAGACCGAATGACTGCACAAAAGAATTTTCCGCTTTCAGGGGCTTCTGGAATTGATCCAAGTTTTTGGGGTGGGGGAGATGACAGGAACGAGACAATTCACAAGACGGCAGGTCAAATTGACATTAATGAACAACTGTCTCGAGAAGTAGACATGTTGTATCTATCTTGGGTTTCTTGTTTTAGCATTTAAAAGTGGAAAGAACCCAACGTAGAAATATTTTGTTACTTGAGACACCAAACGGTCTAAATCCGGCCCTGCTCGGTGAGCTAAATACTTCCTCCGTCCAACGCACTCCCCTCGCTCATACACAGCCACCCACAAACACTCTCCTGTAATGAAGATGTAATTAACTGTTTCAACTGTTAGCCTCTATTTCAACCAATACCAGAATGCTCAGCTTAACCGGAAACTCTTCGACCAGACGTGAAAAAAAAGTCCAGTGTTTAGCCTCTCTTCTTTCGCAAGAGCTGATAACTGCTAAATAAGGAACGTTAATTCTTGCTCTCTTACTTTCCAGGCAAGGCGGGATTGTCGTTATTGCCGGCACTTAGTGGGGAAAACAAAAAGTAAAAAAAAAACAAAAACGAGAGACTATGGTAAGAAGACTAAAGTCTGCATTAAATTAAGACTTAACACATGCCCTGCATTGCAACTTGCAAAGTAACACAGAAGAGGGGGAGGGGGCGGAGTTGAACGCTAAAAAACAAGACTTATTTTTCTTAGAACATTTCAAACGGGTGTGACGGTACGGTAATGTCACGGTCCATTAAACACATCTGGAAAACATGAGCTGCACTTCTCAAGCCATTCATCACTGCTTGGAACTGTTCCCACTCCTGAAGGTGCTACGCCTCTGCTAAAGACATCTTCATCTTGAGTTGCAGACCGCAGGACTGGATGCTACGTCGCACATAATGGACTATTTCAGAGGCGAGGAGGGTAAAGGTGAGGAAGGGGGGTGCACTGAGACTTGACTGATAAGTTGATACACGACAATGGGAAAAAGAGTAGAAATGATAGAGAGTGCGAAGGTGTGTGTGTGTGTGTGAGAAAAAGAGAGAGAGAAAGAGAGAGAGAGAGAGAGAGAGAGAAGCTGTGTATGCACTCTGTTGTCAGATAAGTATTTTACAAGATGAAGTCAAGCCTGTAGAACATCTAAAGGTCAGTGCTGGTCAAATACTTAGGATATTTGTTTGTTCCGGCACGGAGAGTTCATGTTTTTCACATCTATCTATCTATCTATCTATCTATCTATCTATCTATCTATCTATCTATCTATCTATCTATCTATCTATCTACACTGGCGGATCCAGAACTTTGGAGTGGGGGGGCGATTTTTTTCCAAACCCTAACCCTAACGCCCAGTAAACCCTAACCCTATGCATAAACGTGCGTACAGCATATATATATATATATTCGATATATGAGAATAAAATAAGACTGTTTCTCAATCTTCGGCGAAAAAAACAGAAAAAAAAACAGTCTTTCTCTTGCAAGCTTGGGGGTCTGGGAGAGCGCTGTAAGCTTCTTCAGTGGGGTTCGGGGCGAAGCCCAGACGCCCAAAAGCGTTTTCTTGCATTTTGCTCTGCAGAAACGCATTCTTCTGACATCTACAGCTCATTACTTATTAGTGGTGTTCGGGGCGAAGCCCCGACGCCAAAAGCGTTTTCTTGCATTTTTCACTGCAGAAACGCTTTCTTCAGACATCTACAGCTTATTATTCATCAGTGAGGTTCAGGGCGAAGCCTCGACGCTAAAAGCGTTTTCTGGCATTCTTCACTGCAGTAACGCATTCTCGTGCCCTACAGCTCATTATTCATTCTATTATAAAGTGCCTTTTGAATAATGAGAAAAATATGAATTTATAGTCCCTTAATACATTGCAAATAAAACCGATTTGTTCTTTGAAAAGATTAGATACCCCACATATTTAGATTAAGGTTTTGAGGATCGCCGCCGAAAAAAAAATATTAGATTAATAATATTCAATAAAATTGTAGCATACATTATGAGTTATAGTCCTAAATTTATTTAACTAGAAAAATATGAGATAGAGTAAAGGTTGGAAAAAGTCGACTAGGAAAAGATTATCTGGCTTTTGAACTCATCTCAACCGTGACTGTTATATTGAAAAATTTCGTTTGAATTATAACTTTTCCAAAGCAAAGTCTTTCTTAAAATAGTTATGATAAATTCATGTCAAATTACACAAACTCTGTCTGGAAAGGGCAAGGGCGGTAAAATGAAAACTATTAATTCTAGCTCCTTTTTATAATTTCTGCTATTGATTGCATTTTGCATTAAAGAATAGGGGTTGGGCAACTCGATATAAGAATTTACTTTATAGCATATATAAATTATATTAGTGACAGATTTTTTTAATTTTGTAATTTCTTATTATAATACAAAAAGAAAAAGTATTGATTTGTCCGATGGGGGGAAGGGGATTGCATGTATCGCACTTCCACCTGTTTATATTATATAGATATTCGACTAATTTTGTTCACATACTATGATTTCTCCATATAAGTAGGACCGCCCCCCCCACTCAAAGGGTTTAGATGGGAAGGGCGGTGGAGGTATTCGCTCTTCCCCTTCCAATCGGCCAACAGGTGAACGAAATTATATAAAGACCGGTTAAAATACCAATAACAAGTTTTAATCATATAGTATAGATATTTAATTGATTCTGTTAGCAAGCTGCGATTTTTACAAATAAATAGGACCGCCCCCCCCCCACTCGAAAGTTTATGGTGGGGGGGGCGGATTGATGCCATCGCCCCCTCCCGACCCTACCAAATCGGCCAAAATACTAGAAGGTGGGGGCGAAATAAACTAAAAATAGGTTGAAATATAAATAATTAGTATATATTATTAACATAAGTAATAAATTCGCATACCGAGTGGGGGGGGGGCGATCGCCCCTACCGCCCCCCCCCTGGATCCGCCAGTGTCTATCTATCTATCTATCTATCTGTCTGTCTGTCTGTCTGTCTGTCTATCTATCTCTCTATCTATCTATCTATCTATCTATCTATCTATCTATCTATCTATCTATCTATCTATCTATCTATCTATATATCTATCTATCTATCTATCTGTCCATCTATCTATCTATCTATCTATCTATCTATCTATCTATCTATCTATCTATCTATCTATTTATCTATCTAGATATTAAGGACACACAACTTCTATCAAAGGCCGTTAGTTCCCACTGTTAGTTCCCACTGTTAGTTCCCACTGTTCAGGTCAAACTTCGACTGCGAGGAGGAGATCTGTGTCTATTTTTTTTTAAACTGCCCCCAGACTTGTTGAATGGACAGACAAGTTCTTGACCTGTTTGATCACATGGGGACCTTACGCACAACAGTCCAGGGTCCCTGTCCAGGACTTTGTAAAGAGAGGATGTGAGCTCACCCCAATCAAGTTTGTTGATCAAAGGCAGACTTCAGATCTGACTGTTTGACAATTGGTTCATGTTGAAAGATAAAAGGGGATGCTGCTCAAACTAAATACGAAATTAAAACAATAAAGTCAACACTGTCCACAAACTGAACTTTCCTCCTCATTGGAATACGTCAGACAACGCTTTCTTCAAACATGGTCTCCCAGTAGCTAGTATCTAGTCCATCCGATGAACACGACCGGCCTCATGGTCAGTTGTAGTCACCTGGTCAGATGAGAATTTTAAAAAAAAGTTTGACCAGACTGACATCTGACACCATTCTAGTGACGTCATATGGGCCTATCAGTCTGGCATCTATCTACCTGCATTGTTGATACTGGACCAGTGAGTCCCTGAATCTAAAGTAAGCGACTTCTCCGTCTGTTACTTAGACAAGAATCTCAAGGGAAAGTCCACCGCTGTCTCCCTTTAAGTCTATTGTTTTGGTCACCCCCCCCCTCCGCACACGCTCTGTCACACACACACACGCACTTTCAGTGTCCCACATTGTGTTCTTACACACACACACACGCACTTTCAGTGTCCCACATTGTGTTCTTACACACACACACACGCACTTTCAGTGTCCCACATTGTGTTCTTACACACACACACACACACACACACACACATCGCCCTAGTGAAATCCGATGCCTGGCTCTCACTAAAACCCAAATGAAAGTATGGGGGTGAGGGCGGACGTGGGGAGGATTAGTTCGTGACAACTGGCGCCCTGCTGATCGTGTTCATACTTTGCTACCGACACAGAACATAAAATGTAATGGCGGCTTATCGAGGGATTTACTTAATATGGTGAAGATGTGAGACGGTCTACTTGAACTCAATCCATATCAATCTGTTTCTCTTTTTAACACACACACACACACACACACACACACACATCTACATTGGCATTACAAACAAGCACGTGTGTATTTGTATTTATTTTATTTTTATTTTATTGTGGACAGAAAATATTCTTCAGAATTTATCGAGACTTTAGCGAGACTTTAGTGAGACTTTATTACATATTTAATTGTAGTGCAAGAGTTAATTTTATTAATTTGTTTATTTTGTAGGTGGCATCAGGGTCTTTGTATGAAGATGTGCTTTAAAATGATCGGTCTAGAGATAATTGAAGTTATTTCTTAAGGATATTGGTATCTTACATGGAGATTGGGGTTTGGGCGTGGAGACCCAGGAGAGATCTGAATGGAGGGATGTGTTGAAGCAGGCCAAGCCCTCCATGGGATGTAGCGCTACTGGGATGGATGTTTATTAAGGATAGTTGTAGACTTGAATGAACAATGTGTCTGTAGTGTTTTTCCGAGTCAAATGGTTTGCCCCTAAACGAGATAATTAGAAAATGTAAACTTGAAGTTCAAAATGACTTCTATACCTCCAGTATTGTAATGAACTTCTTCACTTGATTTCATCTATGAATATTTGTGTATTCTAAGCTACGCAGCTTTTGGTTGGACCAATTTGTTGTTTCAAAGACCATCCGTGATTTATTGGATCTGTTGACATCACACAGAACTGAACCAGATATTTATTGATGACTGATAGTTGAAAACGAACGCGAATCTCTTAATGTACGAATGTTGCTGACTTATTAACTAGAGCTCGAGGTTAGTACACAAATAATGGAATGTACAAATTGTATTATTAGTATTTATTTTATTAATTATCATGTGGACTGAATTATTATGTACTTGGAGTATAAAATGTTTCCTATTTTTACATGGGGACAAAATGTGTTTCACAACTTAAGCCTCCATTTAAAAAAAATTGTATTTGAGCGCGTTTGTTTGTTTGTTTGTGTCATTGACATTTTGTTCCCGGATTCTTGTTTTATGTCTTCAAAAGATCAACATCTGTCACATTCCAAGTCTTGTCACATTCTAGCTCTTGTCAAATTTAAGACCATAAAGTGACAAGCTTCTCTTTCACTTCTCCAATTACCTTCCAGAAAATTTGTCACAGTCACAACTTTTATTGTCCCACTGGTCAGCTGATCCAGGCACAACCTTTATTGTCACACTGGTCAGCTGATCCCTACTGGAAGGGCTGGCACGAGGTCTAGCCGTATCAATAACATGATTCACACACGACTCCATTTGCTCCCCAGTTTTCAAGATTTGAGAACCGTGACCTTAAAGTTTGAATGTTATGTGCGTGGTCCAGCTTCCAATTGTTTGACATATTGTAACACCGCGTCTTGTCTTTACTTTAAAATAAAAACTATTGAAAATCAAACTATGAGCTCTTGAGTCCAATCTTGAGTCCAACCTTGAGCCAAACCTAGAACAAAACTTTGGGCAAAACCCTCAGCTAAACCTTCAGCCAAACTTATATCTGAATGTCTCCAAGTCTCACTAGCAGTGATTTTGTACGTGTGGAAATATTGTCTTGATGAAAAGATTTGTTACAAATCTAATTCAAATGAAAGCCACTATATCTGCTCTAGTATTAAGATATTCAGCACTAATCCTTAGGATGTGAATGTTTCTTTTGTGTCCTACAGATTTATCACATTGATTTTGATAGAAAACTAAAGAGGAAGTCAGAAATTTAATTGAAAAATGAAAGAAAATTGAAAAAAAAAAAAAAAAACCACAATCATTACAATTTGTAAGAAGCTGGTCAGAATGGATGTTTTTGAGGAATTCATACAGACCTGCCACATGAATTAGGGTGGAGAAAGACACAGTAGGAAGTGGACTTCAGTCTTTCTTTCTCGGTACCCACTAACGCCCCACCAGTTTTGTAGTCCATTAAAATCACGATAACTATAAGCCGACTTTCTCAAGGACAAAACAATACCAGTAACGTAGCGAGTAGCAGCACTGGGTCACATGGACATAGCGAGTAGCACTTCTGGGTCACATTGTAAGAACGGTGTTGACAGATAGATATCTCTAGTTCCTACCTGTGATACAGCTTTATACTAGTGAGGACAGATATCTCTAGAATTACCTGTGAATGTTTTACTGACAACCTGCAGGCTTACGGTGTGTGGCATACACGAAGGAACTGGGAAAATCGTGGAATAGGGGGGGGGGGGGGTCAAACGGGTCACCGTTATCGTCCTGTGACATCCGGAGAGTCTGGCGGTCTCCTGAAACTATCTGGTTGTAATGATACTTTTATTATCAGTGATATCTGATATCCATGTGAAGGATACTCCACAAGATACTGACGAGAGTATAGCGAGTTTTAAAAACAAGAGTCGCCCTTACATCTCGATAGATCGGAGACTTTAAATCTGCTTCATCACAATCTGTTGCCAGAAAGTTCACATCACAAGAAATAGTTTCTATATCATCTCACAATCGTGATTTGAATGATCATCTTTTCTCCTGGCTCAACTGTTGTCGTTCTTCCTGCACTAAGCCAGGATTAGAGGACAGAATTTAATCCTGGACCATTTTCTGCGTTTAGTTGAATCCGTTGTAAGTTATCTGACGGACCTAGTCCGTGGACCTATTTGGCGGACCTAGTCCGTAGACCTATTAAGCGGACCTAGTCGATGGACCTATTTGGCGGACCTAGTCCGTAGACCTATTTGGCGGACCTAGTCCGTGGACCTATTTGGCGGACCTAGTCCGTAGACCTATTTGGCGGACCTAGTCGATGGACCTATTTGGCGGACCTAGTCCGTAGACCTATTTGGCGGTCATGTTCAAGAGTACTCAAAGGACATTTGGTTAACGATTAAAAACATTTAAGATATAAATTATAATCACTTAAAGTAGAGTGGTGACTAGAGCATGAGTAGAGGAGATAAGGGTGAAAGTGAGTACAAGAGATAAGGGTGAAAGTGAGTACAAGAGATAAGGGTGAAAGTGTGTAGAAGAGAGAAGGGTGAAAGTGAGTACAAGAGATAAGGGTGAAAGTGAGTACAAGAGAGAAGGGTGAAAGTGTGTAGAAGAGAGAAGGGTGAAAGTGTGTACAAGAGAGAAGGGTGAAAGTGTGTAGAAGAGATAAGGGTGAAAGTGAGTACAATAGAGAAGGGTGAAAGTGTGTAGAAGAGAGAAGGGTGGAAGTGAGTACAAGAGATAAGGGTGAAAGTGAGTACAAGAGATAAGGGTGAAAGTGAGTAGAAAAGAGAAGGGTGAAAGTGTGTAGAAGAGAGAAGGGTGAAAGTGAGTACAAGAGATAAAGGTGAAAGTGAGTACAAGAGAGAAGGGTGAAAGTGAGTAGAAGAGAGAATGGTGAAAGTGAGTACAAGAGAGAAGGGTGAAAGTGTGTAGAAGAGAGAAGGGTGAAAGTGTGTAGAAGAGAGAAGGGTGAAAGTGAGTAGAAGAGATAAGGGTGAAAGTGAGTACAAGAGAGAAGGGTGAAAGTGAGTAGAAGAGATAAGGGTGAAAGTGAGTACAAGAGAGAAGGGTGAAAGTGTGTAGAAGAGAGAAGGGTGAAAGTGTGTAGAAGAGATAAGGGTGAAAGTGAGTAGAAGAGAGAAGGGTGAAAGTGTGTAGAAGAGAGAAGGGTGAAAGTGAGTACAAGAGAGAAGGGTGAAAGTGAGTACAAGAGAGAAGGGTGAAAGTGTGTAGAAGAGAGAAGGGTGAAAGTGAGTAGAAGAGAGAAGGGTGAAAGTGAGTACAAGAGAGAAGGGTGAAAGTGTGTAGAAGAGAGAAGGGTGAAAGTGAGTAGAAGAGATAAGGGTGAAAGTGAGTACAAGAGAGAATGGTGAAAGTGAGTAGAAGAGAGAAGGGTGAAAGTGTGTAGAAGAGAGAAGGGTGAAAGTGAGTACAAGAGAGAAGGGTGAAAGTGAGTACAAGAGAGAAGGGTGAAAGTGAGTACAAGAGAGAAGGGTGAAAGTGTGTAGAAGAGAGAATGGTGAAAGTGAGTACAAAAGAGAAGGGTGAAAGTGAGTACAAGAGAGAAGGGTGAAAGTGTGTAGAAGAGAGAAGGGTGAAAGTGAGTAGAAGAGAGAAGGGTGAAAGTGAGTACAAGAGAGAAGGGTGAAAGTGAGTACAATAGAGAAGGGTGAAAGTGTGTACAAGAGAGAAGGGTGAAAGTGAGTAGAAGAGATAAGGGTGAAAGTGAGTACAAGAGAGAAGGGTGAAAGTGAGTACAAGAGATAAGGGTGAAAGTGAGTAGAAGAGAGAAGGGTGAAAGTGTGTAGAAGAGAGAAGGGTGAAAGTGAGTAGAAGAGAGAAGGGTGAAAGTGTGTAGAAGAGAGAAGGGTGAAAGTGAGTACAAGAGAGAAGGGTGAAAGTGAGTACAAGAGAGAAGGGTGAAAGTGAGTAGAAGAGATAAGGGTGAAAGTGAGTACAAGAGAGAAGGGTGAAAGTGTGTAGAAGAGAGAAGGGTGAAAGTGATTAGAAGAGATACGGGTGAAAGTGAGTAGAAGAGAGAAGGGTGAAAGTGTGTAGAAGAGAGAAGTGTTAAAGTGAGTAGAAGAGATAAGGGTGAAAGTGAGTAGAAGAGAGAAGGGTGAAAGTGTGTAGAAGAGATAAGGGTGAAAGTGAGTAGAAGAGAGAAGGGTGAAAGTGTGTAGAAGAGAGAAGGGTGAAAGTGTGTAGAAGAGAGAAGGGTGAAAGTGTGTAGAAGAGATAAGGGTGAAAGTGTGTAGAAGAGAGAAGGGTGAAAGTGTGTAGAAGAGAGAAGGGTGAAAGTGTGTAGAAGAGAGAAGGGTGAAAGTGAGTAGAAGAGAGAAGGGTGAAAGTGTGTAGAAGAGAGAAGGGTGAAAGTGTGTAGAAGAGAGAAGGGTGAAAGTGTGTAGAAGAGAGAAGGGTGAAAGTATGTAGAAGAGAGAAGGGTGAAAGTGAGTACTAGAGAGAAGGGTGAAAGTGAGTAGAAGAGGGAAGGGTGAAAGTGAGTAGAAGAGGGAAGGGTGAAAGTGAGTACAAGAGAGAAGGGTGAAAGTGAGTACAAGAGAGAAGGGTGAAAGTGAGTAAGGGAGAGAACCGGGAGAGAGAGTGATAGAGTTTGAAAAAAAGGGAGAAAAAGTAATCAATAGAGACAGAAGGGAAAAGTGAGAAAATCGAGTATGGAGAATTCTAGTTCCACACAGACAAACTAATGAAGACATTCTCTTTTCCCCTCCCCTCCTCACAAATTGCGTTTTTTAAATTTATCCAACTATTAATTGGGTCATGGGGTGTATGTACACTAACAGTTTCATCTGTGTCAAGACCAATGCTGTAACTAGACCATTAGCTGGTTTATGAGTACCCTAATTAACATATGCCTTTAACATGCTACCGTCACATCCACGCCTTTCCATTCCCCACGTCATAACATTTTATCAAAAGGAAATAAATATAATATTCTTAGCAGCATGATCCTAGATCATGTCCCTTCATTGAAAGAGAGATGTACTGATCCTACCAAGTAATTATTTCCACTCGAGGTGTCTCCAGGAACCAACTAGTGCCACTAACTTAATACAAAATACAAATCTATAGTTTTCGAACACTTTTGACTTTTACTAGAGCACTTGATAGGGATTGATATTTAAAAATACATATAGTAACATATTCTTCCCTTCAAAATCTAGAACCTGTCGAAGTCAAACATTCACTGAGATTACCAATGTGAAGAAAGTCGAAAGTACATATCTAGCTGTTAAGTTGATACATGAAGCGCCCACCAGTCAAGGTGACCAGGCAGATGACAAGTGGTCAAATCAGTCTTTGTGTCTGCTACTTTAAATCTCGACGAAATTAATATACGCTTTCCAGCATACAAACTAGGACTCGAACTCATCGCTAAAGCATATTGCAGAACTTTCCCTGAACCAGCGCATTGTCTCTTTGTATTTCAGGGTACGTCAACTTGTAGACACAGAGGTCAATAAGTTCAAGGTCACAAACATTGACTTGTACCAGATACATGTAATGTTTGGTGGATACCAGTCTATCACAAACATTGGCATGTACTGTGTGTAGGTCATGTTGGATCTATACCCGTCTATCATAACAACTGAATAAAAAAAAAACAGTTTGTAACTAGTGACATCCCTTTTGTCTGTCAGACTTCAGCGACTTCTGATTTATTCACATGCGTGCGTCATATAGACAGACTTCGATCTAATCCTAAATCTTATTTCTAAAAAGCTGTGTGATATCATGTTCTCATTGTTTCTTCAAATAGTTGAGAACTAAAATAAGTTTCATACCAGAGTTGTTCTTCTTAGTTTGTAGTTAAGTTCAGATGCAGATCAATGTTGTGATGCGGTGAGATGTCACGCAAGTGATCAGGTACCATACGTGACAGATTATATTCAATGTTGAACCCTGTGCCAGACGAATATCATATCCAGGTATAAATCATAAACTCCAGGACCGTCATAGTAAACCAGACAGGGGAAGACTAAGGCTAGTCAAACCGCTAATAGTAGTTTTGCTTCTAACTCGGATTACTGGTCTACCTTGCTGGTCTACCTGTACAGTTGTTTCCCCTGTCGTCATCTTTGGTCACGTTCTCGTCAACAGAACGTTGTTCCGATGTCACTAAAGTAGGCGTGTCCCAGACCACAACAACCAGAGACAGGCTAACCATCAGAGAGTCTCTCTCTCTCTCTCCCTCTCTCTCTCAGCCATTCCTTTCCATTCACAGAAGTTCAGTTCGCTGTACACAGATTACGTGAGCAATACTTTAAACTTGTCCAACGTGCTAACAAGATCTTTGAGGAGTCCTTGTGTTCCTCTGGTGTGTGTGTGTGGAAACTGAAAGTAACCAGTGACCTCCAAATGAACCACATAGAGCTCACTCATTTATGTAATCAATGGACAACGGTGGTGCTATTTGGTGACAACAGTGCCAGATTTAAGTACGTGGACACCTTGGGCAGGACTTTTCTTTTTTTGGCCTGTATGAAATCTATACCTAAAAATATGCACATAAATTATGCTAATGCAGTCTATTTAATCTTATATAAAATTCCTTTTTAGCGGCCCCTTAAAGGGGAAAAGCCGCTGATAATTTTTTTGTAGTCCGTACAGTCCCTTCTGACACGATTAGATCTTAAAAACTATAAAATCTGATTTTATGATGTTTTAAAGTTTGCAAAGTTCTGGCATATCGACAACTTTTTAACTTCTGAAAACGACCACTTTCTTTTTAAAATTAAATATGTTAAGTTATTTTTCTCCATAATACTGCGTTCAGGTTTTGTTGTTTGGAAAAGGCTTGATGGAAAGATAAAGACATAGAAAAAAAACAAAAAAATGTTTGAATTGATTAGTTCCATGTTAGTTTTAGTGTTCAGGATGTATATAGGTCAGTTCATGTAGTGTTTTTCTCGAATGTAACCCGCGGGACAAACCGGTGGGTCTTTATACCTCCTATACTTCTCTATCTGGTTGTGAAATGTAAATTGGAAACCTTTATAAACATCTCATTATAAAACTCTAGAAAACATATAGAACCGATGTAGCAAAAAATCTGTAATATATCAGTAATTAAATGTGACAATTGTATGGCATGCATTGTTTACTTATTTCGTAACTATTGCGGGGTATACATGTGTGCGGGTTATATGTATATATTGGGGGCTATATGCGCAAAAATAATTGACTTGATTTTTTTTTTAAAATATATAACGTCCCTGAGGGCTTCTGCATAATTCTTGTAACGTCTCACAAAGCTGCTGAGAAATTAGAATACGACCTTTATCACGTGACCAGTGTAACGACCTGGAGTGACCTTTATGAATATTTCTCCAACAAGATGATCATTTCTTTCTCATGCAAATGAAACATCGGGTCCGCCATGTTTGTTGAGACACGGGCCTTTCACAAGACACAAATCAAAATGTCTGGCTAGAGTTGTCTTCGCTTTCCGTTAAACTTTTGTTCTGAAGACCTTTTCAAAAGTCTGACGTAGACACAGACAATGTTTTTGTTGCACATTGTCACAACACATTTACGTACGCACTCCATTAGCCATTTCTCTGAGAGACCTTGTGAACTGTGACGATTTACCTCCCCTGAAATAGGGTCACTACACCTGAATAGTGGAGAACTTAGAGATTGTATTTGGGCTGTTTTTCTGTGGCCCTGGCCTTTCATGAAACGGAACTTGGCCAAGCGTGAAGTTTGTAACTATCTTACAGTCTCTTCTCTTCCTCCCATTTTTTCTCTTTCTCTACCACTCTCTTTCCTTCCTTGTCTCTATCTCTTTTCTCTCTCTCCTTCAACCTCTTTCTGTCTCTATTATCTCTCGCCGTCTCTCTCCTCTCTCTCTAACACCTTTCTCTCTTTCTCTCTCTTTCTCTCCATCTCTTTACCGCTCTCTCACTCTCGCTTCCCTTTCTCTCTTTACCTCTCCTTCCCTCTATCTATCTATCTATCTATCTATCTATCTATCTATCTATCTATCTATCTATCTATCTATCTATCTATCTATCTATCTATCTATTTATCTATCTATCTATCTATCTATCTATCTATCTATCTATCTATCTATCTATTATCATCTATTATCTATCTATCTATCTATCTATCTATCTATCTATCTATCTATCTACATATCTATCTATCTATCTGTCTATCTACATATCTATCTATCTATCTATCTATCTATCTATCTATCTACCTGTCTATTTACATATCTATATGTGTGCGTGTTATCTGTGATTGCCTTAGTCTGCAAGTACAAACCAATGACCTGGTAGTCTCTACACAACAATCACGTGACTAGATGAACAAATGGAGGAGCGTAAGACGTACTTATTTCCCACTGTGAAGGAACGTCTATAATTTATAAGATAAGAAAAGAAAATATAAGATAAGGTCTAGGTGTTTGGTATTTGTGTGTTTCATTATGACACTCCTTGATTTACTAACGACCATTGCTAAAATAATCATTGTCACGTGAGGCAGAGCTTAGGCAAGTGGTACAAGACAAGAGTTTAGTATTCTAACTAGATCTTCTGTCAACGTGAGCTTCCAATAAGTCGTAAGTCATTGGCTGGTCTTCCTCAATCTCTGGCGATGTTTCGCGGACACAAACGAGCGGACATACACATAGACGTAGAGCAATAGAGACCCAGGCATTCAGGTGGCTAGAGACAAGGACCAATTGACGGTGAATTATTGACACGACTTCATATGCAGTTAGGCACGCGCAATATAGTCACACGGACGCTCAGGTGAACAGACATACAGTCGGACTATCAAGAAAGGATCAAATAAGCACTTTTTAAAATTCAATGTAACGATATTTCACGCACATTCTAAGTCTTTAAACTGTTTTCACAACATGATTTCCAAACCATTTAACTTGAAGAGATGATATGTATGTATCAGTGCATGCACATGTATGAGCATGTGGGCATATGTGCCAGTGTGTGTGAGTGAAACTGCCAAAAGCGGGGACCACTCCGTCAAGGCCGAATAACTCGTAAACGTTGTTGGCTCTAACGTTACCTCCCCTGACAGCTCTGAAAGTTTAGTGCTACGATGTCGTGACAGACTAGAACAGGGGAGAGAAATGTCTTAGCAGTTACTGGGCAACAACCAACAAGACGGTGGAGGGGTAGTTTTATAAGTGTGTGTGTGTTTGTTAAATAGTCTTTAGAAAAGTGTTTATTGTAGCGGTGTAGTATTCAACTATCAACAAAAGTGCCCAACCATTTAGTCTTCTAGTCAATAGTCGCTTTAGAAGAGCTGCTACGGTCCACTTGCCTTTAGTCTTTTTGGGGGGAAGAAAAAAAGAAAAAAAGGACGGTGGAGATTTCGGCCATTTTTTTTCTCATTCATCGTAAAGTCATTTGTTGTGAAAGTGTTGGAACAGAGCCCCAGAGCCAAGGAAGTGTTAGAAAAGATTTGATAGATTTCTTTTGACGCACACGTACAGAAACAACCAAAAGTTTGACTTCAAATCAACTCAGAAAAACCAACAGGGAAACCTTCATTTGTTTAGAACATAGACCAACTGTTTGGATACCAAATACTTTCTGTAATAATAATAATAATAATAATAATAATAATAATAATAATAATAACCGAATTTCGATGTTTACACCCCAAGTCCTCCACCATAAGGTTAAACCGGTCCAGGAAGGATGGAGGTCGTGGATTGCAGAACATCTTTAGATTGTGTAAGACGCAAGTTAAAAAAAAACAACGATCAAAACTGCACGTAAAAAACGACTCCGAAGCGACCCCTCTGAACCTACACAATGTTGATGTTAATGTCGGTCTGGACGACTTAGGGCATGAGATTCGCAAATGGGAAGAAAAAACACTCCACGGAAAATTCACGGCTTTATTAGATGGGGACAACATTGACAAGGCTGCTTCCTTAACATGGCTCAAAGCAGGTCATTTCTACCCTGAAACTGAAGGTTTTGTTACAGCAAATCAGGACAGAGTAATTAGGACAAAAAAAAATTACGAGAAACATATCCTGAAACTCAATGTTGTCGACAAATGCCGAAAATGTGGAAATGTGGGTGAGTCAATTGAACACATAATGGCGGGATGTTCAGCCCTATCAGAATCTGCCTACCTAGGTCGCCTTAACCAAGCTGCAAAGCTAATACATCAGCACTTGGCTTTGACACACAATTTGATCGGTAAGGAAACTCCTCCTTATTACAGATACTCACCACAAAAGGTTCTCGAGTCTACGGATCATCTGCTGTACTGGGATAGGCTTATACTGACCGACAAAACGGTAGATATTAATCGCCTAGAACTACTGCTCATTGATAAAATAGAAAACGCCGCTACCATTATTGACATTGCCGTACCACTATCTCATAATTTAAGAAAAACTGAGTTGGAAAAACAACGAAAATATGGGAACCTAGGCTTGGAGATTAAGCATTAATGGAAATTATCTAAAATAGCAAGATACCCCATTGTTATATCAACCGAGGGGATAATAACAACTGACTTCACAGTTGGACTTCCTAGGAACATCTTCGTTGCCTCTCTGAGGGCGGTACTGCTGCAGACCTGCCACATTTCCAGAAAATTCCTTAGTGGACACTGACAAAAGAGCAACAATGAATTTTGTTTCTCTTTAACGAAACTTGACCTTGGCAGTGCCAGAGAATGAATACTCATTCGTTTCTAACATAATACAAATACTAATATAGTCATACAATAACAAAGCATCTGGTATTGACACACAATCTGATTAAAAAATACGCCTCCTTACTACAAAAACTCACCATAGGAGGTTCTGAAGTCAACCAAATACCAACTCTACTAGGATAGACTTGTACTAACAGCCAAACAGTAGACTTGAATAGACCAGATCTACTATTTATTGACCAACCAAAATATCCCCAATCAATTATTAATAGAACTACTAGATCAGAACTTAAAACAACAACAAATACTGGAAATGAAAAATTACAAAAGATGAAAACCTGTCCTTCCAAATTATGGGACTATAGGGGAAAAAAAACACTACAATAAAACTAGACTCAGTCGACGGACAAGTGAAAACTGCTGTTGAAGGTATGTTTGAGGCCATGAACCTAACTTGGAAGATTCTCGTTCATTGACAGAAGGTTGTTATGTTACAGACTTGCCCCCATCATCAGAACATTTCCGTGTGGACTCTTTTATGTGAAGACTTCAGTGACATTTGTTTTCATTAAATGAATATTGATCTTGGCTACATGCAATTTGTGTATTCAATGTAATGACGTCATTGCAAGTAATTTAATTTACAAAACGGGTGGGGATGTGTGGAACGGAACTATGCATGTATTATGGGAAGGAACTAAACAAGTATTGTGGAACAGAACTAAACATGTATTGTGGAATAGAGCTAAACACGTATTGTGGAACAGAGCTAAACACGTATTGTGGCATGGAACTAAAGATGTATTGTGGAACAGAACTAAACATGTAAACGGTAAACTTTAAGTCAAATTCTATCATATTCTTTCTTGATTGTATCCGCAAGGGTAGAAAAATGTAGGCAGACCCAAGCATACCTGGAAGAAGTCAGTCATCAGTGAAGATGAGGGTACTGGAATGACAAAGAAGCAGATGAATAAAGCTAAGGATACAGAAATGATATGGGAGCAGATGAAGAAAGCTGCTCAGAACCGAGTTTCGTTGGAGAGGTGAAGTTGCGACCCTTTGCACCCCTAGCAATTCACAGAAGTCAAGAAGTCATATTCTGAGTATTCTGGTCGCTAAAAAGATAGGGTCCCAGTAACTTCCCTTGATTTGAAATTGTGGCATCAGAGATTGTTCTAAAAAGTCAGAAAATCTTTCAATGTTGTCGTGTATCCGGTGCACAGATCAAGGAACTATGTTCACAACTTTGTGATGCATTCAGTGCACATTTCTTTCTAATTCTGCAGAACCACAACTCAAATAAAAAAAAGATGCAGATTATTGTGAAGAAACTTGAGTAGGAATATCGTCAATAAGTTGTTCATTGCCAGTTTCACGTTATGCATGCGTTAAGAAGTCCCAAGAGAAGTGTAAACAGGAAGTTTCTTTGGACATTAGCTTTTACTCTCTACACAGAAGAGTCAATATGTAGGAGAGTTGAAACGAAAAATATATTTCCACTACTAGAAGTTTCTGTTTGTAAGACCATATATAGAGAAGATAAGTTCTTAGTTGGGTCTATAAGTTCTCCCATTCTATAAGTATTAAGTTTCATGTCAAGCATACAAGTGTGAATTTATTATTGATTTTGGATTAAAATCAGTATTATTGCTTGATATATATATCAGGGGCGGACTGGGTATCAAAATCGGCCCTGGCATTACCATATAAACCGGCCCACAAATGGCATGTCATATATTTTCGGTGTGGGGTGGGGGATTTTTACCCCACTCCGCAATTTACATATATATATATATATATATATATATATATATATATATATGCCAAATGGCAGCTAGGGAGTCTGGGGGAGCGCTTTGAGCTCCCAACAGTGGGGTCCGGAGCGAAGCCCCAGAACCAAGCATTATTTCCGTTATTTTAAGCTTTAAAAAATGCATATTCTGAGGTATCTACAGTGCAATTAGCCTGCTACTCTTCCGCTTAAAAAATTCAAAAACCAAATCTGCTATTAAATGGAGTCCAGCGACTGGTAGAAAATGGTAAAATGCTTTAGTTTTTGTATTGGAGGGGGAATGGAAACCACAAAACCCCATGAAGTTTGAAAACTGTAGTTTGCTTAGGTTGGCTGCACTGGGGCAGTAAGTAAAGTTTCCCTTTCAGACAATAAGGTCTGCGGCAAGTGATGGTTGAAGACCTTTCCCTCCCGGCTACGCCCATGTGTTATATTATAGGTGTAAGCCTAATTCTTTACAAAATATATAAAGTTTGATAACGCATCGAAAACTGGATGTATGCATTCGTAGGATTACATAATGTATTCTATTTATACATGTATGTAGTCTGAAAACTATAAACAATACAATAGCAGCCTTAATGAGTTTCAAACTTTTTGGTATTACTTATAGATTACAGACGTTTCTTCAAAAAATAAGACTCAGGCAACCCTCCTTTAAAGTGGTATCACCACAAATACAAAACTAGGGGTCTATCGAGCCGTCGTCCTCCCTACATTGCTCTATGGCTCAGAAACATGGATAGTGTACAGTTAACATGCAAAGAAACTGAATCACTACCACGACATGTGTGTGAAAAATACTGAATGTCAAATGGCAAGACAAAATACCAGATACTGAAGTCCTTCAAAGAGCGGGTCTGCAAAGCATCCACACAATCCTGATGCAGTCCAAGCTGCGATGGGCAGGGCATGTATGCAGAATGGAAGACCACCGCATCCCTAAACGACTCTTGTATAGCCAACTAAGCGAAGGAAAGCGCTCGCAAGGTTGTCAAAGAAAGCGCTTCAGGGACACGCTCAAAGCTTCTCTGAAGGGGTTCAGCATAGACCCAGCCACCTGGGAGACAGAGGCACGTGACAGAGCATCATGACGTCGCGCTGTGAAAACCGGCGCACAGGTTGCTGAGGAAAAGAGAACAAAGCTGGCAGAAGAAAAACGTCAGAGAAGAAAAGCAAGGCCAATGACACTAGCTCCAGCTGGAATAACCTGCCTAGTGTGCGGCGGAACATTCCGGGCTCACATAGGTCTCACCAGCCACACGAGGAGACATAAAACCCCAGTGCAAAGCCCTCAGCCCCCTGGATGACAAAGTGGTCATAATCGAACTACGATGGACGAACTATATATATTCCTTTACAAGAAAAGAGAAAGCAGAACGGTTAGAGAGGTACTTCTAAATGTGAAAAGCTCATGCTTCGTCCTAGTACATTCTCAAAAACGCGATTTGTATATGAATATATTATTTAAAATATAAATGATTCTAAATCTTTCATTAAATATCGGATGTGACAGCGCTATATAAATTATTGTAATAATTTTCATCATCAATGACTTCATACTAAACATAAGTTTGCCATTAATTATATAATCATAACGATATAGATATCGACTTCGATCTAGATTTATGTTTTAATTAAATAATATTTTTTTTGTAAGCCTTAAGTGTAGTATTTTTAGATCTATGTTATTACAAATAAACAACAAGAATCTTACTTTTTTCTTTTCAAATCGCAGAAAGTAGAACTTTATACCCATATTGAGTTATGAATAAGTTGGGTGGTTTGCTATTTCGAGGTTGTGTGTATGTGTTTAAGTTAACTTCTATTAAGTTTTGTTAACGAGCTAATTGTCTCCCCTTTTGTCGCATTATATCAATGTTTTCTAACTTAACCTCTCCCATCCCTCTTTTTCGTTAACTTTCAATGGAACCATCAAAAAAACGAGTGAGGGAAGAAGTAAAACAAAAATAGGAGTGCCATCAAAGGTCCTTGCCGACCAGCAAAATGATCAGGCCAAACACAGTCTTGAAGACATCAAAGTAGTGTTGAAGGCCATGCCGCTCGTGCATAGCAGAAAGTACGGTCTAACGTTTTACAAATGATAATACGTACAGTGTATAGTGTAATTCTTAAATTTTATTCTTGTTGAATTTCAAACAAAATTAATTGTAATAATAATTTAAAAAAACAAACAAACAAGAAGATAGCGTGTTCGGGCCTTTGTGTCTTGCTGCTGTCACTTTTGTTTTAAAGTTGTCTGCATTTAATTTTTTTTTCTTTGGTCGCGACCAGACCGGCCCATTTGCCCGTTTGCCCATATAGCCAGTCCGCCCCTGGTCTTGCTGCTATCACTTTGTTTTTGCATTGAAAATTTTTTTCTTAGGTCGCGACCAGACCGGCCCATTATATATATATAAATATATATATATATGATTTTTACTTGAAGGATTCAATTGTTTTATTTCGTATAGAAGTCTTCACTTAGCTCTCCTGATAGACACAGAGGTGCGTCATCTAATTGTTTATTAACTCATCAGATTTGGTTTTAAAATATACAGTACTCTATACACCACACCAAGACCTTATTCCGTTTTAACAGCAAGCCTACTAATGGTAATATTACTAACGCGAGTGTAATATAGGTTGCTTGAGCCAGCAGCCAGAAAAACCATTGACTTTGCAGAATTTAAGTCGATTGTTGACATGCATGACTAATTGCATCAACTTCTTTTTTAAAGTAACATCTGTATTATATAAGATAAGATAAGAGTCTTGCAATGTTTCTCACCGTGTATCTCACAGTGTGTCTTGCTATGTATCTCACCGTGTATCATGCAATGTATCTCACCGTGTGTCTTGTTATGTATCTCACCATGTGTTGCTATGTATCTCACCATGTTTCTCATCGTGTTTCTTACTATGTATCTCACCGTGTTTCTCACCGTGTGTTTTGCTATGTATCTCACCGAGTGTTTTGCTATGTATCTCACCGTGTGTCATGCTATGTATCTCATCGTGTTTCTCACCGTGTTTCTCACCGTGTGTTTTGCTATGTATCTCACCGTGTGTCTTGCTATGTATCTCACCGTGTTTCTCACCGCGTGTTTTGCTATGTATCTCACCGTGTTTCTCACCGTGTGTCATGCTATGTATCTCACCGTGTTTCTCACCGTGTGTTTTGCTATGCATCTCACCGTGTGTTTTGCTATGTATCTCACCGTGTTTCTCACCGTGTGTTTTGCTATGTATCTCACCGTGTGTTTTGCTATGTATCTCACCGTGTTTCTCACCGTGTGTTTTGCTATGTATCTCACCGTGTTTCTCACCGTGTGTTTTGCTATGTATCTCACCGTGTGTTTTGCTATGTATCTCACCGTGTGTCTTGTTATGTATCTCATCGTGTTTCTTACTATGTATCTCACCGTGTGTCTTGCTATGTATCTCACCATGTGTTGCTATGTATCTCACCATGTTTCTCATCGTGTTTCTTACTATGTATCTCACCGAGTGTTTTGCTATGTATCTCACCGTGTGTTTTGCTATGTATCTCACCGTGTGTTTTGCTATGTATCTCACCGAGTGTTTTGCTATGTATCTCACCTAGTGTTTTGCTATGTATCTTACCGAGTGTTTTTCTATGTATCTCACCGAGTGTTTTGCTATGTATCTCACCGTGTTTCTCACCGTGTGTTTTGTTATGTATCTCACCGAGTGTTTTGCTATGTATCTCACCGTGTGTTTTGCTATGTATCTCACCGAGTGTTTTGCTATGTATCTCACCGAGTGTTTTGCTATGTATCTCACCGAGTGTTTTGCTATGTATCTCACCGTGTTTCTCACCGTGTGTTTTGCTATGTATCTCACCGTGTGTTTTGCTATGTATCTCAACGTGTTTCTCACCGTGTGTCATGCTGTGTATCTCACCGTGTTTCTCACCGTGTTTCTCACCGCGTGTTTTGCTATGTATCTCACCGTGTTTCTCACCGAGTGTTTTGCTATGTATCTCACCGTGTGTCATGCTATGTATCTCATCGTGTTTCTCACCGTGTTTCTCACCGTGTGTTTTGCTATGTATCTCACCGTGTGTCTTGCTATGTATCTCACCGTGTTTCTCACCGTGTGTTTTGCTATGTATCTCACCGTGTGTTTTGCTATGTATCTCAACGTGTTTCTCACCGTGTGTCATGCTGTGTATCTCACCGTGTTTCTCACCGTGTTTCTCACCGCGTGTTTTGCTATGTATCTCACCGTGTTTCTCACCGTGTGTTTTGCTATGTATCTCACCGTGTGTCATGCTATGTATTTCACCGTGTTTCTCACCGTGTTTCTCAACGCGTGTTTTGCTATGTATCTCACCGTGTTTCTCACCGTGTGTTTTGCTATGTATCTCACCGTGTGTCATGCTATGTATCTCACCTTGTTTCTCACCGTGTTTCTCACCGTGTGTTTTGCTATGTAACTCACCGTGTTTCTCACCGTGTGTTTTGCTATGTATCTCACCGTGTTTCTCACCGTGTTTCTCACCGCGTGTTTTGCTATGTATCTCACCGTGTTTCTCACCGAGTGTTTTGCTATGTATCTCACCGTGTGTCATGCTATGTATCTCATCGTGTTTCTCACCGTGTTTCTCACCGTGTGTTTTGCTATGTATCTCACCGTGTGTCTTGCTATGTATCTCACCGTGTTTCTCACCGTGTGTTTTGCTATGTATCTCACCGTGTGTTTTGCTATGTATCTCAACGTGTTTCTCACCGTGTGTCATGCTGTGTATCTCACCGTGTTTCTCACCGTGTTTCTCACCGCGTGTTTTGCTATGTATCTCACCGTGTTTCTCACCGTGTGTTTTGCTATGTATCTCACCGTGTGTCATGCTATGTATCTCACCGTGTTTCTCACCGTGTTTCTCACCGTGTGTTTTGCTATGTAACTCACCGTGTGTCATGCTATGTATCTCACCGAGTTTCTCTCCGCGTGTTTTGCTATGTATCTCACCGTGTTTCTCACCGTGTGTTTTGCTATGTATCTCACCGTGTGTCATGCTATGTATCTCACCGTGTTTCTCACCGTGTTTCTCACCGTGTGTTTTGCTATGTATCTCACCGTGTGTCTTGCTATGTATCTCACAGTGTTTCTCACCGCTTGTTTTGCTATGTATCTCACCGTGTTTCTCACCGCTTGTTTTGCTATGTATCTCACCGTGTTTCTCACCGTGTGTCATGCTATGTATCTCACCGTGTTTCTCACCGTGTGTTTTGCTATGTATCTCACCGTGTGTTTTGCTATGTATCTCAACGTGTTTCTCAATGTGTGTCATGCTGTGTATCTCACCGTGTTTCTCACCGTGTTTCTCACCGCGTGTTTTGCTATGTATCTCACCGTGTTTCTCACCGAGTGTTTTGCTATGTATCTCACCGTGTGTCATGCTATGTATCTCATCGTGTTTCTCACCGTGTTTCTCACCGTGTGTTTTGCTATGTATCTCACCGTGTGTCTTGCTATGTATCTCACCGTGTTTCTCACCGTGTGTTTTGCTATGTATCTCACCGAGTGTTTTGCTATGTATCTCAACGTGTTTCTCACCGTGTGTCATGCTGTGTATCTCACCGTGTTTCTCACCGTGTTTCTCACCGTGTGTTTTGCTATGTATCTCACCGTGTTTCTCACCGTGTGTTTTGCTATGTATCTCACCGTGTGTCATGCTATGTATTTCACCGTGTTTCTCACCGTGTTTCTCAACGCGTGTTTTGCTATGTATCTCACCGTGTTTCTCACCGTGTGTTTTGCTATGTATCTCACCGTGTGTCATGCTATGTATCTCACCTTGTTTCTCACCGTGTTTCTCACCGTGTGTTTTGCTATGTAACTCACCGTGTTTCTCACCGTGTGTTTTGCTATGTTTCTCACCATGTTTCTCACCGTGTGTCATGCTATGTATCTCACCGTGTTTCTCACCGCGTGTTTTGCTATGTTTCTCACCGTGTTTCTCACCGTGTGTTTTGCTATGTAACTCACCGTGTTTCTCACCGTGTGTTTTGCTATGTATCTCACCGTGTGTCATGCTATGTATCTCACCGAGTTTCTCACCGTGTTTCTCACCGTGTGTTTTGCTATGTATCTCACCGTGTGTCATGCTATGTATCTCACCGTGTTTCTCACCGTGTGTTTTGCTATGTATCTCACCGTGTTTCTCACCGTGTGTTTTGCTATGTATCTCACCGTGTGTTTTGCTATGTATCTCACCGTGTGTCTTGCTGTGTATCTCACGGTGTGTCTTGCTATGTATCTCACCGTGTTTCTCACCGTGTTTCTCACCGTGTGTCATGCTATGTATAAATCAGCTCTGCAAAGGTCTTTATCTGCAGCTGCGCAGATTAGGCCAGATCCGACCATATTTAACAACGGAGTCAACAAAAACGCTAGCTGTGGCATTCATACTCTCCCGCCTTGACTACTGCAACGCCGTGCTAGCAGGTATACCTGATGACAAAATAGCCAAGCTGCAACGTATACAGAACAACGCCGCTCGAATAGTCCTTAAAAAAACTAGACAAGATTCTGCTACTACGCTCTTGCGCACGCTCCATTGGCTTCCCGTGAAAGCGAGAATCGATTACAAGGTCGCCACACTTTGTCATCAGTGTATATATAACAATGAGATGCCCTTGTACCTTAGCGAACTGATTACTCCATATGTCCCCCAGAGAACCCTGCGCTCAATGGACTCAACGCTTTTAGTAGTGCCACGTTTCTCCCTCAAAAGCTACGGTCTGCGTGCTTTTTCAGTTCACGGACCAAAGGTTTGGAACTCACTCCCCATTGATCTCAGACAGACAACATGCTATACCACTTTTAAGAAGAACATTAAGACCTACTTGTTTAAAACTTTTTTAGATTAACTGTTATCCTAGCAATTGTGTTGATGTTTGTAATGTTGTTACAGCGCCTTGAGCCTACATTTTGTTTGTTAACAGCGCTTTATAAATAAAATTATTATTATTAATTATTATTATTATGTATCTCACCGTGTTTCTCACCGTGTGTTTTGCTATGTTTCTCACCGTGTGTCTTGCTATGTATCTCACCTGCGCTAATTCTATGTGCAACGCGGCCGCCTGATTTACCAGGAGCTCCTGGAAATCCCCTGAAATTGAAAAATATATGAAAAAGTCATGGAAATCTCCGGAAATTATTAAAAATCTTTTGAAAACTTATAAAATCTCATGAAATATATAGACAAAAGTTGTCATTTTGGGGTGTCATTCAATAAGGAAAACACCAATCCAACGGGCTATAAATAAAAATGGCATTCTGCATTAGCCGTAATTGTGTAATCTGGTGAAAGAAGCTTCTCGCGCCTCAGACTAATGAAGAATTACTTAAGTTCAACAATTCTTATAGATAGATTGGAACATTAATGTCACCTTGCTATTGAGCGTGATCTATGAAGAAATAGAATTTTTATGATACACTGTATGACTTCGCTACACGCAAGGCTTGTAAATCTCATGGGATAACTCTATCCGCAGAAATAAAAGATTAATCTTTTCTTTTCGTCTTCTTCTCGTCCAAACTCTTGAGCGAAGAAAATAATTCTATATACGGGACAAGATAAGACTACGACGCAAGCTCGGACTACGGCGGAAGTTTGGACTACGGTGTAAGTTTGGACTACGGTGTAAGTTTAGACTACGGCGAAAGTCCGGACTACGGTGTAAGTTTAGACTACGGCGGAAGTCCGGACTACGGTGTAAGTTTGGACTACGGTGTAAGTTTGGACTACGGTGTAAGTTTAGACTACGGCGGAAGTTTGGACTACGGTGTTAGTCTAGACTACGGCTGAAGTTTGGACTACGGTGTAAGTCTAGACTACGCGGATGTTTGGACTACGACGTATGTAGGACGTAATGATTTAAAGGAATGCCTGGAAAGTAGAAATCAAATTTAAAAACATTTTTTTTTGTTTAAATCAAACAATTAGTTGTTTGTTTTTTAGCAACCAAGTTTTTTTTTGTTTAAAAACATAGCTATGTGTTTGTATGTGTGCGTGTAAAAAAGATGCTTTTTTATTAAATTGTTTTTCAATTGCAAGAGAAATTAGAAATGGCATATACTAGTGTGTCAGTTTAGCCTTTGACACTTGAACTTTGACACTTGAACTTTGACACTTGACACAATCTGTTAAAATGTCACACCAGTTCAAGGTGGCAGTTAAACTTTTATGAACTTCTTTCTAATTAGAATACATTTTAATGACCTACCTCCATGATAGTATCAAGCGACCTGACCCACTCAATGAAATGACATCTCTGACCCACTCAATGAAATGACATCTCTGACCCACTCAATGAAATGACATCTCTGACCCACTCAATGAAATGACATCTCTGACCCACTCAATGAAATGACATCTCTGACCCACTCAATGAAATGACATCTCTGACCCACTCAATGAAATGACATCTCTGACCCACTCAATGAAATGACATCTCTGACCCACTCAATGAAATGACATCTCTGACCCACTCAATGAAATGACATCTCTGACCCACTCAATGAAATGACATCTCTGACCCACTCAATGAAATGACATCTCTGACCCACTCAATGAAATGACATCTCTGACCCACTCAATGAAATGACATCTCTGACCCACTCAATGAAATGACATCTCTGACCCACTCAATGAAATGACATCTCTGACCCACTCAATGAAATGACATCTCTGACCCACTCAATGAAATGACATCTCTGACCCACTCAATGAAATGACATCTCTGACCCACTCAATGAAATGACATCTCTGACCCACTCAATGAAATGACATCTCTGACCCACTCAATGAAATGACATCTCTGACCCACTCAATGAAATGACATCTCTGACCCACTCAATGAAATGACATCTCTGACCCACTCAATGAAATGACATCTCTGACCCACTCAATGAAATGACATCTCTGACCCACTCAATGAAATGACATCTCTGACCCACTCAATGAAATGACATCTCTGACCCACTCAATGAAATGACATCTCTGACCCACTCAATGAAATGACATCTCTGACCCACTCAATGAAATGACATCTCTGACCTACTCAATGAAATGACATCTCTGACCCACTCAATGAAATGACATCTCTGACCTACTCAATGAAATGACATCTCTGACCCACTCAATGAAATGACATCTCTGACCCACTCAATGAAATGACATCTCTGACCCACTCAATGAAATGACATCTCTGACCCACTCAATGAAATGACATCTCTGACCTACTCAATGAAATGACATCTCTGACCCACTCAATGAAATGACATCTCTGACCCACTCAATGAAATGACATCTCTGACCCACTCAATGAAATGACATCTCTGACCCACTCAATGAAATGACATCTCTGACCCACTCAATGAAATGACATCTCTGACCCAAACAATGAAATGACATCTCTGACCTACTCAATGAAATGACATCTCTGACCCACTCAATGAAATGACATCTCTGACCTACTCAATGAAATGACATCTCTGACCTACTCAATGAAATGACATCTCTGACCTACTCAATGAAATGACATCTCTGACCTACTCAATGAAATGACATCTCTGACCCACTCAATGAAATGACATCTCTGACCCACTCAATGAAATGACATCTCTGACCTACTCAATGAAATGACATCTCTGACCTACTCAATGAAATGACATCTCTGACCTACTCAATGAAATGACATCTCTGACCTACTCAATGAAATGACATCTCTGACCTACTCAATGAAATGACATCTCTGACCTACCTCGTGCAATACGACCTACTGGTGTCTGCTAGGTCTTGAGTCTCCCCACTCTGACGTCATGTCTCAGCCTCTTGCTTCATTGAGTTTCTCATTACTTCTATGTCACGTGACTTTTTAAGCTAGGTCAAGAAGTCCGTTAAAACTTCGTTGTGATGTCAATTGTTTTAGGGAAGAACTAGACCTAGTGGGGGTGTGGCTGCTGGCTAGGTGTGTGAAGCTCTGTGTGTGGTGAGATGTATATCTGTGTGTGGTGAGATGTAGCTCTGTGTGTGGTGAGATGTAGCTGTGCGTGTGTGGTAAGATGTAACTCTATGTGTGGTGAGATGTAGCTCTGTGTGTGGTACGATGTAGCTCTGTGTGTGGTGAGATGTAGCTCTGTGTGTGGTGAGATGTAGCTCTGTAGCGTTTTTAAACATTTGTTAAACTGGGCATATTTATTCTGTCTGGACAGCGCTACTATACGGTCAACCTTTATTTTTCAAGCCGTTAAATTTAACCATTTTGAGTAAATATAAGCAAAATATCTTTTTATAATTAAAGTTGAGGTCTACAGGGCAGATGATGTAAAGGTCTTCTGTTTCTGTGGCCCACGGTTAAAAGCACAACGACCAACCGCCTTTACTTTTCCCCTACTGATGTCAGGTACCCATTAGAGCTGGGTGGACTCAGAGGCGCCCAAAGATCCCGAAATTAAAAATCCCAGTCTTCACCAGGAATCGAACCTGGGACTCCCGGTTCACAAGCCAAGCGCTTTACCTCTCAGCCACTCACCTTCCAAATTATAATTATCTATTATAAAGTTTTGAAAAAAGTATTAACAATCGATTACAGCAGTGAGCACTCACTTACTCACTTTCCAAGGTCAACTTAGTGAAAGGAAAGAGGCTGAATGAAAAATAAAATCCTTAAGTCGGGTTTAGTGTCAGATTACAGACTTAACTTTTTTCTGGTCTTGAAATGTTCATCTCTTGAAAGGGTTTCACATTTTTTGGTGTCTCTCAATCAATGGGATCTCAATCAATGAGATCTCCACAGAGTTTCACTCAACTTGTAGCTGACTGGTTGGTAAAAAGACTATTCATTTGCGATGTTATGTAGTTTTTTGAATATAGGTGCAACTTAACTGCAGAAGAAAAATAATCTATCCAGTCGTAGTGATACTAAGAAGGGTCACAGGGCTGAGTTTCTCTGAGCTGAGATCTAGATAGTTTGTAACGGCACATAATGATTACTATGTCATGCCTAGAAATACAAAGACAATTTCAATAAATTACACATATACACACAAATACATTTACACCTACACACACTGCATTTACACATTTACACATCAATCAGACGTATGTTGGAGGTATAATGTGATGCTGCCGTTCTCAGCGAAAGTAGAAAATAACATTTTGACTTTTTCTACTTTGATTTGGGCTTCTATAGAACGACTAGACATACGACAAGGCAAAGTAGAAAATGTCCTTTTAAAAATTGAATATATATAAACACATTAATACATAGAAAAGACAACAGACTGAACAATAGGCTTAGCTCCAGAATACATTGTACTGTCATTAGGCAAAGTCTAATTTTCAAATTTCCACATGATCAAATACTTCTTTAGAGCATAGAATTCTATTCAACAGAAGTAAGAACAAACTCATTGCATCTCTTCTCACTCGACTCCAATGAGAAATTGGAAGATGCAGAAACATTTGGAATATTGTGCGGCGAAAAAAGGCATATTCTATTTCTACACTATTGTACTCTTGCATAAAAGTACATATATTTACACATACAGTCTTACACATATATACTTACACATACTTACTTACCATTCTTGCACACTCACACACGTGCAGACATTAGTCCATGTCAATACTAATAACTAATCTCCTGACGCTAAAAGATCCTAGTCTTCTGTAACCTGACTTGACTGTACAAATAATCTCCTGACGCTAAAAGATCCTAGTCTTCTGTAACCTGACTTGACTATACAAATAATCTCCTAACACTAAAAGATCCTAATCTTCTGTAACCTGACTTGACTATACAAATAATCTCCTGACGCTAAAAGATCCTAGTCTTCTGTAACCTGACTTGACTATACAAATAATCTCCTGACGCTAAAAGATCCTAGTCTTCTGTAACCTGACTTGACTATACAAATGATCTCCTGACGTCTTATGTAAGAGTATAGAATGACCAGATCTATAGATCTAATGAAGTTTTCTATCTTGTACATCCGTTGTCGTTTTTTGATTGACTTTGTATCCAAGCTAGTTCCAAACTGATATTTTATTTGCATCCCCCTTGTTGTACGCTGATATAGCTGCAGGTATTTGTAAGTACATTTTTTTCTTTTGTCACATATGTCAAGGTTTCAGAACAAAAACAAAATGTTTTCTCTAATCAACTTGTATCGTCATGGAATCTTCTGGTAGGAAACTGGAACGGATCTCGAAAATGGGTCTAACGATTTTCCAAGAAATTTGGCTAGAAAACTTTCGCATGGAGGCATAAAAATATTCAAGAGTTTAACATCAAACTTAACATAATAATATCGAGGACAGGTAGGCCTATAAAGTTGTACAATTTATGGGCCGTATTGTATAGCAATGCCCTGCTCCGATTTTGACACCCTATCCGCCCCTGTTCAGGAACATTTTGAGCATCTTCTTCTAGATTTAGATCGAAAGGCCTGTCATTAGAATATTAGAAAAAGGGGGGGGGGGATGGGGCAGGGTAAACAAATGTTCATTTTTAGCGGCCCTCGCTATTAGGTTTGTGTTCGTCTGTAACACTTATATCTCGAAAACTAGAAGAGATATGACAAATATTATTTCACCATTAAATGCTGCTTAAAAAGTTTAGTTGCAACGGCTACTTTTGGTTTTCTAAAAGCAAACCATTTAATTTATTAAATTAATTATGCAAATCGATTTTTTCATAAAAATACACCAATTCTAAAACGATAACGTAAATGTAAGGGAGGCAATGTTCTAATATGTTAACAAAGAGCGACAATAATTCGTGTATTTTCAGTATCACTAAGACAAATATATTTTATAAAATGTACAAGAAATGTTCACAACATATGTAAATATTAGTTAAAGGTGTTTTTTTCTGTTCACTTAGCTGCTAAAATTAAAAGAAAAGATTTATGTTTGTTTATAAAGGCTAAGAATACAATTTATATGTAAATATCTAACACATTTTTTAAAATGGACTTTTTATGCAGCGACTTTCGTGCAGTAGCGTAACGCCCCGACATAGCACTGTACTGGACAAATTCCTTAAAAAAAATATTAAATAATCAGATTTTATTTATTTTTTTGCTTAGTGTCCCATCAGGATAAAAACCACTTATTATTGTGAGTTTTGTCTGTTGGTCGGTCTGTCCGTCACGTTTATATTTAAAAAATAACAACATTAAGAGCAATTGAAAATCTGATTTAACCTTTAGTTTTCCTTCTGAAACATCTCTATAGTTTCAAGTGTAATAGGCTATATTATGCCGCCCACGCCTGATCCGGTTCTTTCTGTGGTCTTACCGTAGACAATAGGCTCATAAACCTACACTCCAAAACTGTAACATCGCAAATTAATATTAAGCCGAAAAAAAATAGTTTTTACGGTTTCTTATTATTGCTGTAATAGAGGCGACGCCATATTGTTATGATGTTCTGGAGAGGAAGTAAAGAAAAAAAATTCACTGAACTATATATCGTTTAGGAACATTGTTTTAAATATCTATTAGATAAAATATTAAATAATATTTCCCTAACTAAGCACTATATTATAGTTTAGAATTACGCCTAGTAGGATCAAATAATAGGTTTACTGCTAGGTTTAGAATAAGAATTAGGTATAGGGTTAGGGTTAGAATTAGGTTTAGGGTTAGGTATAGTATTTAGGTTTAGGATTAGGGTGAGTGCTAGGTTTAGAGTTAGGGTTAATGCTAGGTAAAGGGTTAGGTTTAAGTTTAGGACTAGGTTTAGGGTTAGGGCTAGGGTTAGGTTAAGTGGTTAGGGTTAGGGTGTAGGCAAACACTAAACTTAACACTAATTCTAAACTTAATCTCAAACCTAGCACTAAACGTATTCTAAACCTAACCCTAATCCTAATTCTAAACCTAATCCTAAATCTAACCCTAATTCTAAACCTAATCTTAAACATAGCACTATACCTATTCTAAACCTAAGCCTAACCCTAAACCTAATCTTAAACCTAGCTTTAAACCTATTCTAACCCTAAACCAAATTCTAAACCTAACCCTAGTTCTAAGCATAACCCTAAACCTAACCCTAACCCTAACCCTAAACCTAACCTTAAACCTAACCCTAACCCTAATTCTAAACCTAACCCTAAACTTAATTCTAACCCTAACCCTAATTCTAACCCTAATTCTAAACTTATCCTAAACCTAATTCTAACCCTAATCCTAAACCTAACTCTAACCCTAAACCTAATCCTAAACCTAATTGTAACCCTAACCTTAAAGCTAGCACTATATCTAAATTTTGATCATACTAAATTCCATCAAAATAATATATAGTTCAGTGATACTTGCTCTTAGTTTATTGTTGTTTTTTTTTTATTTCTGGATGGAGAGTTACCTCCTCTTAAGAACGTCATAAACAAAATGGCGTATTTTTTATTACAACAATGATAAAAGAACTTGAAAACTAAAATTATTTTTTTTCGGCTTAATATTAAATTGCGACGGTACAGCTTTGGAGGGTAGGTTTATGATCGTATTGTCTACGGTAAGACCACAGAAAGAACCGGATCAGGCGTGGGCGGCATAATATCGCCTATTACCTATCAAGTATCTATAATAGATTGTTCCGGATGGTTTTGTAAAAACAAATCATTGTCAACGAATGTCTGTTTGCTCTTGTAATTTATAGTATAAATAATTTCCGTGCTTAAAAGTTGCAAAACACTTGATCCATCATATGTTGTTCCGGTTTTTTAATGTAACTAGCATATAAATGCTAAATGAAAATCGCTATATTTACTTATATTTCATTAACTATAAAGTTGTTCCGGAAATTGTTATATCAAAAATAAATTATGTGAAAAGATTTTTTGAAATCACATCATTGACTTACATTACACTTATATTCTTTGACAATACGTTACTATAGTTTAATTATCGATATCAAATCGTTCCATACTTTCATCAACTTAAAACAAATGTGTGTCAAATGACTTTTTAAAAAAAGTATCGACAATAGGTTGTTCAGGATTTTAAAATAAGAAACTAATTCACTAGAAACGATGATCGAAAATCACTTTTAGTGGCCCCCGTAAGGGGAAAAGCCGATATTAGGTTTGTTAGACTTAGTTTACATTTAATTGTCTTGCTGAAACATAGCAAAAGTTTTTTAATCGGTAAAGAATGTTCCGGATTTTGTTTTAAAAAATACATCGACCTACATAACCTTAATAATCTTACAAATCGTCGCGAAAATTGTTCCGAATTTTAGTAGAAAAATCTACTACCCAAATAACTGTTTGAAATCCCACTTCTAATAAATAAAACAAATAATATTCTTCTCATTTACAAAAATTGATTGTTCCGGATTTTTTATGAGAAACATTTTAACTTTATTTATTTAAAATCGCACTTCTATCTTACACTACATCTTATTTTCTAGCTTAAACGTTACAAAATCTAATTTTATCTTAATATTAACCCTAACCCTAACCCTAACCCTAACCCTATTCCGGATTTTTAAGGAAAACAACTTCCTAACACCAAAGTATGGTATGAAACTCTCTCCATAGATCATCCCAAAAATTTAATTAACGGTATTTGATTTATCTGAGATTCTCTCTCTCTCTCCTCTCTCTCTCTCTCCCGCTCTCTCTCTCTTTCTCTCTCTCTCTCTCTCTCTCTCTCTCTCTAAATATATATATATATATATATATATATATATATATATATATATATATATAACATCCGTAACAATCTATAATAGATACTTAAAAAACTATTTCTATGTTTTGGAAGGAAAATTAAAAGGTTAACCAGATTTCAATAGCTTTTAGTCTTTTATATATATATATATATATATATATATATATATATATATATATATATATATATATATATATATATATATATATATATATAAATATGACGAACAGACAAAACGCATAAAAAAAAGAATGCGGATTTTATCCTGATATAAATATACATGTGGGAAGCGTGGTCGAGAGGCTTGAACTTGGCTTGGCTTGGCTACCTATGAAAGGGGCTCGAGGTTTGACACCTGACTCAAGTAGAGTTGTGTTTACTGAGCGCCTGAAGGCAGCACGGAAAAACCTCCTAGATCACCCCTCTCCCCCACTGGTCCACAAATGAGATTGGACCAATGCGCTCCGAGCATGCTTTAAGCATGAAAGTAGCGCTATATAAAAGCTATAATTTAAATATAATATATAAAGCCGAAAGTAAGGCGTATGTAGGTATGTATGTATGTATGTCCCCACATAGTAATTAAAACAGTTTCACCGATCTTGATAAAACTGACATATCGTCTGACATATTGTACAAATTCGGTAGTTGTCATGCCGAAATGTGTATCAATAATTGGCTATTAGTTTTTTTTATTAAGTTAACAGCAATGGCTGGTCGTGCGCTCGGCAGACTGGCCTGACTATTTCAACGGTCCCAGGTTCATATCTGCTCGCTGCCAGCCCCGTCTTTCATCGGGGGGTTTGATTTATATTTATGATTTATATTATCTTTAACTTAGAAGGAAAATCCGAAACATCTAAAATATTTTACAGAATTTTTTTTTTTAACGTCAAATGAGTCTTTTAAACATGATAACTTTGACAATCAAAGTAAAAATAAGGTCCTGAATATTCCTTGCAAATAGGTGGATCCTATAGCGATCCGACGTGGGCCGCCTCTGAGTTTGTGTGGTAACACAAACTCTCTTTGTAATCTTGTTTAAAATCTAACATTCAATGAGCAAAATAATCGATCTATAAAGTGTATACGAGAGGCATTTTCTTTACAAAATTGAAATGTTTTTCTAGTTTCTTGTACAATGATTCCTTGATTTTTCTTGTACACTGATTCCTTGATTTTTCTTGTACAATGATTCCTTGATGTTTCTTGTACAATGATTCCTTGATGTTTCTTCTACAATGATTCCTTGATGTTTCGTGTAGATTGATACCTTGATGTTTCTTGTACACTGATTCCTTGATGTTTCTTGTACAATGATTCCTTGATGTTTCTTGTACACTAATTCCTTGATGTTTCTTGTACATTGATACCTTGATGTTTCTTGTACAATGATTCCTTGATGTTTCTTGTACAATGATTCCTTGATGTTTCTTGTACAATGATACCTTGATGTTTCTTGTACACTGATTCCTTGATGTTTCTTGTACAATGATTCCTTGATGTTTCTTGTACATTGATTCCTTGATGTTTCTTGTACATTGATTCCTTGATGTTTCTTGTACATTGATACCTTAATGTTTCTTGTACACTGATTCCTTGATGTTTCTTGTACACTGATTCCTTGATGTTTCTTGTACAATGATACCTTGATGTTTCTTGTACATTGATACCTTGATGTTTCTTGTAGATTGATACCTTGATGTTTCTTGTACAATGATACCTTGATGTTTCTTGTACATTGATTCCTTGATGTTTCTTGTACATTGATACCTTGATGTTTCTTGTACACTGATTCCTTGATGTTTCTTGTACAATGATTCCTTGATGTTTCTTGTACATTGATTCCTAGATGTTTCTTGTAGAATGATTCCTTGATGTTTCTTGTACACTGATTCCTTGATGTTTCTTGTACATTGATACCTTGATGTTTCTTGTACATTGATTCCTTGATGTTTCTTGTACAATGATTCCTTGATGTTTCTTGTACACTGATTTCTTGATGTTTCTTGTACACTGATTCCTTGATGTTTCTTGTACACTGATTCCTTGATGTTTCTTGTACACTGATTCCTTGATGTTTCTTGTACATTGATTCCTTGATGTTTCTTGTACATTGATTCCTTGATGTTTCTTGTACATTGACTTGTACAATGATTCCTTGATGTTTCTTGTACACTGATTCCTTGATGTTTCTTGTACACTGATTCCTTGATGTTTCTTGTACATTGATTCCTTGATGTTTCTTGTACATTGATACCTTGATGTTTCTTGTACATTGATACCTTGATGTTTCTTGTACAATGATTCCTTGATGTTTCTTGTACATTGATACCTTGATGTTTCTTGTACACTGATTCCTTGATGTTTCTTGTACACTGATTCCTTGATGTTTCTTGTACATTTATTCCTTGATGTTTCTTGTACATTGATACCTTGATGTTTCTTGTACACTGATTCCTTGATGTTTCTTGTACACTGATTCCTTGATGTTTCTTGTACATTGATACCTTGATGTTTCTTGTACACTGATTCCTTGATGTTTCTTGTACACTGATTCCTTGATGTTTCTTGTACATTGATTCCTTGATGTTTCTTGTACAATGATTCCTTGATGTTTCTTGTACATTGATTCCTTGATGTTTCTTGTACACTGATTCCTTGATGTTTCTTGTACACTGATTCCTTGATGTTTCTTGTACATTGATTCCTTGATGTTTCTTGTACAATGATTCCTTGATGTTTCTTGTACATTGATACCTTGATGTTTCTTGTACATTGATACCTTGATGTTTCTTGTACACTGATTCTTTGATGTTTTTTGTACACTGATTCCTTGATGTTTCTTGTACACTGATTCCTTGATGTTTCTTGTACATTGATACCTTGATGTTTCTTGTACACTGATTCCTTGATGTTTCTTGTACACTGATTCCTTGATGTTTCTTGTACATTGATACCTTGATGTTTCTTGTACATTGATACCTTGATGTTTCTTGTACACTGATTCCTTGATGTTTCTTGTACATTGATACCTTGATGTTTCTTGTACAATGATTCCTTGATGTTTCTTGTACACTGATTCCTTGATGTTTCTTGTACATTGATACTTGATGTTTCTTGTACACTGATTCCTTGATGTTTCTTGTACAATGATTCCTTGATGTTTCTTGTACATTGATTCCTTGATGTTTCTTGTAGAATGATTCCTTGATGTTTCTTGTACACTGATTCCTTGATGTTTCTTGTACACTGATTCCTTGATGTTTCTTCTACAATGATTCCTTGATGTTTCTTGTACAATGATTCCTTGATGTTTCTTGTACAATGATTCCTTGATGTTTCTTGTACATTGATACCTTGATGTTTCTTGTACACTGATTCCTTGATGTTTCTTGTACATTGATACCTTGATGTTTCTTG